>NC_079191.1:18451125-18751125 GCF_029499605.1 Hyla sarda
GACAATGAACCACCTGTAGTTTTTTCACCACGTAGGCAAACATTAGAGGGTACTCCACCCCTAGACATCTTATCCCCAATCCAAAGTATGGGGAATAAGCTGTTTGATCGTGGGGGTCCCGCCACTGGGGACCCCTGTCATCTCCCTGCTGCACCCGTGATTCGTTTAGAGCGTCGATTGCAGCGCCGGAGGCTCGTGACATCACGGCCGCGCCCCCTCAATGCAAGTCTGTGGGAGGGGGTGTCATGCCCCCTCCCATAGACTTGCATTGAAGGGGCAGGGCCGTGACGTCACGAGCGGGGTGTGGCCATAACGTCATGAGCCTCTGCCCTGCTTCGCCAGTTATCCGTGACAGAGTGAAGTTCGCTCCGTGTACCGGATGTCTGAGGTGCCGCAGCCAAGATCGTGGGGGTTCCTCAGCAGTAGGACCCCCGTGATCAGACATCTTATCCTCTATCCTTTGGATAGGGGATAAGACGTCTAGGGGCGGAGTACCCCGTTAAGGTTTTATCGCTATGTGAAGTCACTATCGAGCCCTAGCCTTAATTTTTTTTCTCCTAAAATGTTACATTTTGGTCTCATTTTGTCCCATATATTCACAATAGCCCATACAGGCCCCTCGCTGGTGTGATGGCACTGAATGTTTGGCATTTTTATTATAACCCCTCGTGCCCGCAGCACATTTTTTTCTCCGTTGCTCATGTTTACAGCATAAAACAATAAGCTTCATTTCCATATTGTTCTGCAAATGTTGTTTATCCGAGTGTTACATGTCAAGAATCAATTTCTGAAAAATAAAATAAAGCGCTTTCATCTGCAAAGTAGAACATCAAAGGGATCTGCCGAAATCCCGCTGAATAATCGCCGCTGTTTTATCGCCCTCATTGGCTTCAATTAATATGTCGGATTCGTTGACTGAACGGGGACTTGGTTGGGTTCCACATTGGGAAAACAATCCATATTCTATGCCTGTAGGCTACGCCAAAAAGTAGTTGAGCTGAGCGCGGGCTGAGGAGTGCACGGCGAGAGCATATGTTGCGGCCTGGCAGAGCTTTTTTTTATTTATTTTTTTATTATTACTTTCATGTTGTTAAAATGAATTGTCATCTCGGCATCGGAGAACAGATGGTGGAAGGTGATTTACTCGGTGCGTAACATTCAGGTGTGCAAATGATTTACTAGAATCTCAGGTTTTCATCGCAACGTGTGCAAAAAAGTATTTATTATATAAAGATAATCTGTTTCTTGGAAAACGGAGTCTCAACTATAATGGCTGGTTGTCACCCAACCTTACTAAAATTCTGTTAAATACTTAGAAAACACCAATATACTTTTATATGGCGGTGTATTTACGGTGCTGTAACATAAGCCCTGCATGGGCGGAGCTGCATGACTCTGAATCTCCTGCTCTAATGGTTAGGTTACCACTTAGATGCCACAGTCATTCACAGGTGCAGCACCTAAGTGGTTTACAGAGATACGGGGCCAAGGGTGGCCATCACCGCTTGGAGAAGGCCTTTCGTCTGCCTTCTCTATATACCTGTTAAAGGGGTGCTCTACTGGCCAGCGTTCGGAACTAAATGTTCTTAACGCTGTTTTCGCACTGCGGTGGTCGACCACGCCCCTCATGACGTCACGGCCATGCCCCCTCAATGCAAGTCTATGGGAGGGGGCGTGACGGTCGTCACGCCCCCTCCCATAGACTTGCATTGAGGGGGCATGGCCGTGACGTCATGAGGGGCATCGTCAACCACCGCAGCGCGAAAAAACAGTGTTCGAAACATTTAGTTGCGCACGCTGGCCGGTGGAGTACCCTTTTAAAGGGATATCCTCATCTCATTATCAGCATTATCAGCAATCCCAGCCTCTTCTGTAATACACCTTTAAAATCACCAAAATGTATTTGTATTGGAGGGCTGTAGTCCTCTCCCCTACCATGTCCTCTCACTACTTTATGGTAGAGCAGTTGCTCAGTACTGCAATTCCCAGAATGCATTGCAGTCCCTCTGCTCTCTATCATAGTCCTCCCAAACTTCCTACTCCCCTCCCACAGCACTCCTGCCGGTTTCCCTCCCAGAGCTGCTGCAGATTATTTCAGTACACAGCAGACTATTGCAGTCAGCAAATCTGCAGCACCCACTGTATTTATTCCCCGTCTGCTCCTCTACCTGTGACATTGCTCAGCACAAGGCAGCATGTTATAAACACACTTATTGTTCCCTGAATGTTGCAATAAAGATATATGTGTAAATTACAGGGAAATTGTGATGTAGTGTAGCTGTAGAGTCTGGTCAGAGGTGGTTACATAAAAGAGTGGGGCAGCAGCTCACACACAAGATCCAGCCACACCTCCTGAGAGCAGAGGATGATGCATTGTTTTGGAATAGAGGGAGGAGCCTGGGAGCTGCTGAGACAACACCACACTGACAATGAGAGGACTACCCGACTTTTTGTCAGGAGAGAGGGAGGAGCCAGGGAGCTACTGAGACAACAGCACACTGACAACGAGAGGACTTCACAACTTTGTGTCAGGAGAGAGGAGGGGATAGGAAAAATCTAAGACAATGACACACTGTCAATGATGGTACTACATAACTTCCTGCCAGGAGAGGGAGGAGCAAGAGAACTGCTGAGACAACATTACACTGACAAAGAGTGGACAACATAACTTCTAGTCAGAAGAGAGGGAGGAGCCGGGAGCTGCTGAGACAATACCACACTCACAATGAGAGGACTACACAACTTCCTGCCGGGTATTCCAAGTAAAAGTATACTGAAGCCAGTACAATGTGTGATAACATTATATTAGTTATATATTTGGGGTGATACTGAAATAACCCTTTATGCCCTGCCATTTACTGACAGGCATAATATGGTTTTGCTTTGCTATATATAAGTGATCAGATACTACTATAAGTGATCAGATACTACTATAAGTGATCAGAAACTACGGGGCTAAAAAAAAAATAGCAAAAAGAAAAATACAAAGTTTAAGAAAAAATAATAAAACCCCTCTTACAGGGCCCCCACACATAGATGCATGCTGCTATAGGCCCTCCACACACTTAAAGAAGAACTACGGGATTGAAAAATGTATCCCCTATCCTAAGGATAGGGGGTAAGTTTCAGATGGCGGGGGATCCGACCGCTGGGGCCCCCCGCGATCTCCCGTACGGGGCCCCGGCTCTCTGGTTAGAGAGGGCGTGTTGACCACGGCACAAAGCAGCGGCCGACACTCCCCCTCCATACACTGCTATGGGAGAGCCGGAAATTGCCGAAGGCAGCGCTTCAGCTCTCCCATAGCAGTAAATGGAGGGCGCGTGTCAGCCGCCGCCTCGTGCGGTGGTCGACACACGCTCTCTATGCAGAGAGCCGGGGCCCCGTACGGGAGATTGTGGGGGGCCCCAGAGGTCAGACCCCACCGCGATCTGAAACATCCCCTATTCTTATGATAGGGGATAAAATGTTAAATCCTGTAGTTCTCCTTTAAGTATGCATCTATAGATCCACCCTCCCTGCACATACACACAGTAGTATGCTCCTATAGGTCCCCCACACACAATAGTATGCTCCTATAGGTCCCCCACACACAATAGTATGCTCCTATAGGTCCCCCACACACAATAGTATGCTCCTATAGGGCCCCCACACACATTAGTATGCTCCTATAGACTTACTGCCAGGTTTAAAGGGCAGCTCCCACCATCTTTTTTTTCTGTCCCTGCCTATTGCCCATCTGTGCCTAACCCCTTTTCTGCCTTAAATTTTTTTTTTATTATCTTAGAAATGCCATTTTGCCTGCCTGGTAGTGTGCACACTACCAGGCAGACTTCCCCAGCAGGCACAACGTCACTTATGCCTGCTGGGGGGGCCGACTTCCGCCCTTAGTTCACCTATACAGGGTGCCTCCAGCTCTTTCACCACTACAACTCCCAGCTTGCCCTGACATCTATTGGCTGTCAGGGCATGCTGGGAGTTGTAGTGGTGAAACAGCTGGAGGCACCCTGTGGTGAAAACAGTATCTGAGTTACAGCCGCATAACCCGCTCCCCCAAACCCCGCAACCCGCCCCCCCCCGAACCCTGCAACCCGCTCCCCACTGCGCTCCCCCCACCCCAAAAAAAGACATACCCAAGTAGTGGAGTAGAGTGCAGGACTTCAGCGGCGGCGCATATATGCAGGGAGGCGGGGCCGGCGTGCGAGCCAATGCACTCCTCTGTATTCTGAATGCTCGCTCCTGCCTGTCTGATTGACAGGCAGGGAGCGAGCGCAGCCTGAATGAAATCAGACCGATTGCCGGCCGGCATTGGTCCGAATTCAGGCGTGACATCACGCCAGGCTGCAGCCGGCCACTAGGAGGGAGACCCCTAGTGGCCGGTTTTAACATGTAAAATAAACTATTTAAAATTTTTTTTTTTTATTATTAAACTATATTAGAGATATGTTGTAGGACATAAGTACTACAACATATCAAAAAAAATAAGTTGGTAACAGTGCCCATTTACAGTGGGGATCAAAAGTTTGGGCACCCCAGGTAAAAATTTGTATTAATGTGCATAAAGAAGCCAAGGAAAGATGGAAAAATCTCCAAAAGGCAACAAATTACAGATTAGACATTCTTATAATATGTCAACAAAAGTTACATTTTATTTCCATCATTTACACTTTCAAAATAACAGAAAACAAAAAAAATGGCGTCTGCAAAAGTTTGAGCACCCTGCAGAGTTAATATATTGTACTTTGGAAAATATCACAGCTTGTAAACGCTTTTTGTAGCCAGCCAAGAGTCTTTCAATTCTTGTTTGAGGTATCTTTGCCCATTCTTCCTTACAAAAGTCTTCCAGTTCTTTGAGATTTCTGGGCTGTCTGTCACGCACTGCTCTTTTAACCCCTTAAGGACGCAGGACGTAAATGTACGTCCTGGTGAGGTGGTACTTAACGCACCAGGACGTACATTTACGTCCTAAGCATAACCGCGGGCATCGGAGCGATGCCCGTGTCATGCGCGGCTGATCCCGGCTGCTGATCGCAGCCAGGGACCCGCCGGCAATGGCCGACGCCCGCGATCTCGCGGGCATCCGCCATTAACCCCTCAGGTGCCGGGATCAATACAGATCCCGGCATCTGCGGCAGTTCGCGATTTAAATGAACGATCGGATCGCCCGCAGCGCTGCTGCGGGGATCCGATCATTCATAACGCCGCACGGAGGTCCCCTCTCCTTCCTCCGTGCGGCTCCCGGCGTCTCCTGCTCTGGTCTGTGATCGAGCAGACCAGAGCAGAAGATGACCGAAAACACTGATCTGTTCTATGTCCTATACATAGAACAGATCAGTATTAGCAATCATGGTATTGCTATGAATAGTCCCCTATGGGGACTATTCAAGTGTAAAAAAAAATGTAAAAGTAAAAGTAAAAAAAAAGTGAAAAATCCCCTCCCCCAATAAAAAAGTAAAACGTCCGTTTTTTCCTATTTTACCCCCAAAAAGCGTAAAAAACATTTTTTATAGACATATTTGGTATCGCCGCGTGCGTAAATGTCCGAACTATTAAAATAAAATGTTAATGATCCCGTACGGTGAACGGCGTGAACGAAAAAAAATAAAAAAAGTCCAAAATTCCTACTTTTTTAATACATTTTATTTAAAAAAAATTATAAAAAATGTATTAAAAGTTTTTTATATGCAAATGTGGTATCAACAAAAAGTACAGATCATTGCGCAAAAAATGAGCCCCCATACCGCCACTTATACGGAAAAATAAAAAAGTTAGAGGTCATCAAAATAAAGGGATTATAAACGTGCTAATTTGGTTAAAAAGTTTGTGATTTTTTTTAAGCGCAACAATAATATAAAAGTATGTAATAATGGGTATCATTTTAATCGTATTGACCCTCAGAATAAAGAACACGTCATTTTTACCATAAATTGTACGGCGTGAAAACAAAACCTTCCAAAATTAGCAAAATTGCGTTTTTCGTTTTAATTTCCCCACAAAAATAGTGTTTTTTGGTTGCGCCATACATTTTATGATATAATGAGTGATGTCATTACAAAGGACAACTGGTCGCGCAAAAAACAAGCCCTCATACTAGTCTGTGGATGAAAATATAAAAGAGTTATGATTTTTAGAAGGCGAGGAGGAAAAAATGAAAACGTAAAAATTTAATTGTCTGAGTCCTTAAGGCCAAAATGGGCTGAGTCCTTAAGGGGTTAAGGTCTATCCATAGATTTTCAATTATGTTCAGGTCAGGAGATTGTGAAGGCCATGGCAAAACCTTCAGTTTACACCTCTTCATTTTATCCCCCATGGATTTCGAGGTGTGTTTAGGATCATTATCCATTTGTAGAAGCCATCCTCTCTTTAACTTCAGCATTTTTACAGATGGCATCAAGTTAGCATCCAAAATTTGCTGAAATTTTATTGAATCCATTTTTCCTTCTACTCTTGAGATGCTCCCTGTGCCACTGGCTGCAATACAACCCAAAGCATGATTGATCCACCCCCATTCTTAACAGTTGGACAGAGGTTCTTTTCTTTAAATTCTGTTCCCCTTCTTCGCCAAACATACCTTTGCTCATTCCAGCCAAAAAGTTCAGTTTTAACCTCATTGGTCCACAGAACTTGTTTCCAAAATGCATCAGGCTTGTCTATATGTTCATTTGCAAAGTTCAAACGCTGATTTTTGTGGTGAGGACGTAGATGAGGTTTTCTTCTGATGACTCTTCCATGAAGACCATATTTGTACAAGTATCTCTTTATAGTGGAATAGTGTACCACAACTCCAGTGTGTGCCAGATCTTTCTGGAGGGATTGTGCAGTCAAACGTGGGTTTTGAATAGTTTTTCTCACAATTCTGTGAGCTGTTCTGTCTGATATTTTTCTTGGTCTTCCAGATCTTGCTTTAACTTCCACTGTTCCTGATGACTGCCATTTCTTAATTACATTTCGAACAGAGGATATTGACATCTGAAAACGTTTTGCTATCTTCTTATCGCCTTCTCCAGCTTTGTGAGCGTCAACTATTTTCAGTTTCAGATTTCTAGACAACTTGTTAGAAGAACCCATGGTGCTGATTGTTGGGGCAAGGTCAGATGAGTCTGGGCATTTAAAACCTTTGATATTGACATCACCTGGTCTTCCCAGATGATGATTGAGAACAATCCATGACACTGGTAGGTCTAAGCTTTGCAAAGGGGGCAGTGAATGCTATAAATTCTTCAGGGTGCCCAAACTTTTGCAGACGCCATATTTTTGTTTTCTGTTATTTTGAAAGTGTAAATGATGGAAATAAAATCTAACTTTTGTTGACATATTATAAGAATGTCTAATCTGTAATTTGATGCCTTATGGAGATTTTTCCATCTTTCTTTGGCTTCTTTATGCACATTAATACAAATTTTTACCTGGGGTGCCCAAACTTTTGATCCCCACTGTAAGGGTCCCAGCAGGGGGACAATATGTGATTGGCCTATTATGAAGGAACTCTTCTAAAAAGTAGGAAATGTCCAAAGTGGAGAACCCGATAAAAGAAAATGAAAAGTCTATAATATGGCCTGATGCTCAGCATAAATCAGTGCCAAATCTCGTAGATTAACCCCCCCCCCCCCCCTATTACAAGGCTTCAGCATCATTCTGGAAGGGTCATATGGAAAATGGCAGCAAATCCCCTATTACATGGGGGGGGTGTTGTTCAACCAACAAGGGAAGATTTTTGATGGTGCGGTTGGGCCCCATATAATAAGGCCCTAAGTCTATAAAACACCTCACAAGTTATTGGATTTGTTATGCAAATTAAGACCAAGATATATGAAAACCACATAAAATTACCCCAGCTGAACGGCTGCTAAAAAAAATAATCCATTACCTGTAAAGGTCAAGTCACAGCGATGATTGGTGATAAATGGTCTGTCCCTTTAATGTTACTTCAGGATTTACAGTGAATTCCTTCAATTACATTGTGACATTTTATGGCATTCTTATACTATGGATTTTACGACATAATCCCAGAGGAGAACGTTTTTTCCTGTATTGTGTTTTTCTCTGTCCATAATCGAGAAGGATTATCCTTTGTTCCTTGCTACATCCCTAAAAGCAGAAAGGTCATTGGTAGCTTTATGGTTCATAAGACTAACAAAATCTTGTTATGTTGGAAGGTGAATCTTTGGCCCAGTCTGAGGTCGTGATGTCCTCCAGATACAATGCTGCCCCCACCATGATCACTGTTGGGATGGTATTGGGCAGGTGATGGGCAGTGCCTGGTTTCCCCCAGACATGATGCTGCCTCCACCATGATCACTGTAGGGATGGTATTGGGCAGGTGATGGGCAGTACCTGGTTTCCTCCAGATACAATGCTGCCCCCACCATGATCACTGTAGGGATGGTATTGGGCAGGTGATGGGCAGTGCCTGGTTTCCTCCAGACATGATGCTGCCCCCACCATGATAACTGTTGGGATGGTATTGGGCAGGTGATGGGCAGTGCCTGGTTTCCTCCAGATACAATGCTGCCCCCACCATGATCACTTTTGGGATGGTATTGAGCAGGTGATGGGCAGTGCCTGGTTTCCCCCAGACATGATGCTGCCCCCCACCATGATCATTGTAGGGATGGTATTGGGCAGGTGATGGGCAGTGCCTGGTTTCCTCCAGACATGATGCTGCCCCCACCATGATCACTGTAGGGATGGTAATGGGCAGGTGATGGGCAGTGCCTGGTTTCCTCCAGACATGATGCTGCCCCCACCATGGTCACTGTAGGGATGGTATTGGGCAGGTGATGGGCCGTGCC
The DNA here is from genome assembly GCF_029499605.1 of Hyla sarda. NCBI lineage: Eukaryota > Metazoa > Chordata > Amphibia > Anura > Hylidae > Hyla > Hyla sarda. Next base: position 18,459,915 of record NC_079191.1, read on the forward strand.
TGGTTTCCTCCAGACATGATGCTGCCCCCACCATGATCACTGTAGGGATGGCTAGAAAGTTCACCCTTGGTTTCATTAGACAAGAGCATTGTGTTCCTCACAGTCTGGTCCTTTAGATGCTTTTCTGTAATCTGCAGGCATCTTTCTTGTATTACTACTGAGGAGAAACTTCTTTCTGACCACTCTTCCTGAAAGCCCAGATTGGTGAAGAGTCCTGGTTGTTTCTTCATCTTCCATGTAAGAATTATGGAGGCCACTTAGCTCTTGGGAAATTTCTGTGCAGCAGAAATGTTTTTGTACGTTTCTCCAAATCCGTGCCTTCACACACTCCTGTCTCTGAGCTCTACAGGCATCTTTTTCATTCTCATGGATTTGCTCATGCTGTGATTATACATTGTCAGCTGTGAGACCTTATATAGACAGGACTGTGTCTCGTCCAATCAGCTGAATTTACCACAAGTGACTCCAATCAAGATGGAGAAACATCTCAGAAATGATGAAGAGAAATGGGTGGAGCCAGATCTAAATATCAAGAGTCATAGCAAAGGGACAGGACATAACAAAATGTGAAAAAATTGAAAAGGTCTGAAAAATTTCTGAATGCATTGTATATATCCATCACTGGTTGTTAAGAGGTTGGTTGGAGGTTATTTAGCAATCCACAATGAAGCATTGTTTTTGGGAAATTGAGTATATTGGGGAGCAGGGGCAACGCATTTCTATGAAGCCTGGGAGACTCTGTGACTATATGATTGCTCCATAGGTTCCAGATGGTGCTGTACCGGTTGTTACTTCCTGGACCCATGTACAAGACAAAGAGATCAGAAGCAGAAGTGTTTTACCCAAGATGAAACTAAGAAGAGGTTTTAGCCACACACAAGAGCGTCGCAGAGGTGGCTAATGGGGCTATAGCCACGGTTGTCCCGCCAATAGCCCTGGGTCTGCTGCTAGTCTTGTTTTTTAATCAATTTATTTTTTAATTAGCCCCTTGGCGACACATGACGGACCTGGTCCCTTATGGTGTCGCGAAGGGTGAATGGAGCAGGCCCCTGATTCAAGCCCGCTCCATACCCTCTTGTAGCTGGGGGCTGCCGCTAATAGCTGACATGCGGAGATCGCCACTGTAAAAGCTGACAGCGGCATCTAAAGGGACCTTTAATCTGTCCTTGATAGTCTAGTGTAGTGGATCTTCTGTCCCAGTCCCAGCTCTCACTGGCTGCACCAGGCTCTACCAAATGATCGCAGAGCACACAAATCAATGTAGTTATATGGAGCTACATTGGTCTGTATTAGGAATCTAATGATTCCTCCTAAAAGTCCCCTCAGGGGCCTAATAAAGTGAAAAAAAAAAAGTTAAATAAAAGTTTAAAAAACCCAGTTACCCCTTCCATATTAAAAGTTCGAATCACCGCCTGTTCCCATTTCCCATATAAAAAACATGTAAACAAAATAAAAATCAACATATTAGGTATCGCCACGTGCGTAATTGTTCGAGCTACTGGAATATAATATCACTAAAATCCAGAAGGGGTGCTTCCGGCACTGCAGCACTCTATCTGTAAACTTTGATGTACGGGAGTACGTTCGTCACACACTGACAGCTTGGGTAAAACTCTGCTTGCGGTGGTGCTCAGTCCATAAAGACAGATGCAAATAGAACAAAAACAAGAGACGAGAAGACGGCACTCACCATGCAGGGAAGTCTTATTTTCTTAGAGCGGCACACCGATGTAGACAGGCGGGGAAGATACAGAGGAGGAGGGGTAACCGGCAACCGATTACCCCTCCTCCTCTGTATCTTCCCCGCCTGTCTACATCGGTATGCCGCTCTAAGAAAATAAAGACTTCCCTGCATGGTGAGTGCCGTCTTCTCGTCTCTTGTTTTCGAAATATAATATTATTTATCTCTCATAGTAAATAGCGTAAATGTAAAAAAAAAAAAAAATAGTGATTTTGATCACATCACATCCCAGAAAAAATTAGTAAAAAAGCAATGGAAAAGTCAGATGAATACCACAATGGTAGCAATAAAAACAACAGATTACAGCGCAAAAAATGAGCCCCCACACCGCTTGGTATACAAAAAATAAAAAAGTTATGGGATCAGAAGAGGACAATTTTATGCATACCAATTTTCATACAAAAAGTTACAATTTTCGAAAAGTAATAAAATAAAACAAAACATATATAAGTAGGGTATTGTTTTAATCGTACCTCCTCTTTACTATAGAAGGGGAGGAACTCCCAGTCATTGCCATGCGTCTTTAACTTCTACGACAGTGTCCAAAACCAGGGTGCCTCCAGATGTTGCAAAACTACAACTCCCAGCATGCCCAGTCAGCCAAAGGCTGTTTGGGCATGCTAAGAGTTGTAGTTCTGCAACAGCTTGAGCTACATTGGTTGGGGAACACTGCCTTAACTGGGCGTTACCATCACTCCGGGTCTGATGACTGGCGATCACGGGGCCACAGCTGTCACGCCCCCTCCCATAGGCTTGCATTGAGGGGGCAGAGCACAGAGGTCCCCAGTGACGGGACCCCCGCGATCAGGCATCTTATCCCCTATCATTTGGATAGGGGATAAGATGTCTTTGGCCGGAATACCCCTTTAAGTTACTATGCTCCATTGTCTAGAAGAGATACAGAAACATCTGAGGGTCCTCATCCATAATAGACTGGAGGGTGAGGATCTTACCAATGGCGCTTTTGTGGCCCTGATCACAAGGATGCCCGATGCTTTGTTCCCATTAAAAAAAGTTGCCTTAAAGTCTCCACTATTTGAGAAATAACCAATAAAAAATTGGTGGGAGCCTCACCATTGGTATCACAAAAATACAGGTGTCCGGTCCCCCATTCCCCGACAAGAAGGAGGCCCCTCTCTTCACTGAAGCCCTTGAGCTTCAAATATGCCACAAATTTCTAGCCTAAGGGGATCAGATCCCTGAAACATTAAATGGGCACTGTCACTTTAAAAAGGAACTTTCGACATGTTGTAGAGACGTGTCAAAAATTTGGATCCGTCAGGGTTTGAGTGTTCAGACCACGACCGATAGCTAGAACTAGCAGGGAAAGGAACGCGCTAACCGAGACAAACTTACAATGAAAGTCTATGGGACTGTCAGTCAGCCGCTCTTTTCTCCCAGCTCATTCTAAGAAATGGTCGGGGTCTGAACACTCGGGCCCCTACTGATCGAAACTTTTTCTCTCTGGGACATGTCAAAAGCTTTTTGTGTTATTTTTTAAAGTGGCAGGGATTCTTTAACAGTTATTGAGAATGAGAAGACTTACCCACCAATTCCTTATAGAAAGTTAGTTACTACTCTCTATTGAAGTCTATGAGACATAGGAAAGTGCCTAAGTGTGCTCAAAATTAAAGGACTGGTGGGTGAAGGTTACACCTATTGGGTCTTACATGGACCCTTATCACAAAGATGCCTAGTCCTTCGTTCCTGGCCTCTAGCCTCCATTAAAATCCACTGGAGAAACGACAAATGACAAAATGTTGGGAGTCTCACCATTGGTATCACAAGGACACAGATGCCCAGGCCCTTGTCCCAACCGAGAGGCAGCCCACCAATCTTCATCGAAGCCCATTACCTTCAAATAAGCCACAAATGTCTAACCTAAGTCTGATCCCTGAAACATAGATAAAGTAGTCAAATATTTTGGGTTTTTTTCAGGGACATTTAAAAAAAGCATAGACTATTATTATAAGATAATATAGAGGTTCTTGTGCTTACCTGTTTTAGCTGATGTAGCAGGCATGGGTTGTCATCCATATGGATTCTCTTTTAGAACAGAAGGGATTTCCTCAAGCTGTCTACATTTCCCATGAATCTTCTGGCTTTGCAGAGAGAGAGAGAGAGAAGTTGGAGTCACATCCCTGCAAGTATACAGATAGAGCTAGGAGAAAAGATGTATAACTACTATATATTCTGATCCTATAGAGATAGCAGCAGTATACAGATAGAGCTAGGAGAAAAGATGTATAACTACTATATATTCTGATCCTATAGATATAGCAGCAGTATACAGATAGAGCTAGGAGAAAAGATGTATAACTACTATATATTCTGATCCTATAGATATAGCAGCAGTATACAGATAGAGCTAGGAGAAAAGATGTATAACTACTATATATTCTGATCCTATAGAGATAGCAGCAGCAGTATACAGATAGAATTGGGAGGGGAGGTATATAGTTACCATATATCCTGACTCCACAGAGATAGCTGCAGTATAAAGATAAAGCTGTAGAGGAGGAGTATAACTACTCTATATCCGGATTCCATTGAGATAACAGCAGTACACAGATAGAGCTGGAGAGGAGGTGTATAACTACTCTATATCCGGATTCCATTGAGATAACAGCAGTATACAGATAGAGCTGGAGAGGTACAACTACTATATATACTAATCACATAGATAAAGCAGCAGCAGTATACACATAGGACTGGAGGGGAGATGCATAACTACTATATATCCTAATCCCATATAGATAGCAGCCACAGTATACAGATAGAGCTGGAAGGGAGGTGTATAACTAGTATGTATCCTGATCCCATAGAGACAACAGCAGCAGTATACAGATAAAGCTGGAGGGGAGGTGTATAACTAATATATATCCTGACCCCATAGAGACAGCAGCAGCAGTATATAGATAGAGCTGGAGGGGAGGTGTATAACTACTATATATCCTGACCCCATAGAGACAGCAGCAGCAGTATACAGATAAAGCTGGAGGGGAGATGTATAACTACTATATATCCTGAATTTGTAGATATATCAGCTGCAGTATACAGATAGAGCTGGAAAGGAGGTGTATGACTGCCATGTATCCTGATCCCATAGAGATAGCAGCAGCAGTATACAGATAGAGCTGGAGGGGAGGTTATATAACTACTATATATCCTGATCCCATAGAGATAGCAGCAGCAGTACACAGATAGAGAAAGAGGGGAGGAGTATAACTACTATATATATATACACATAGCAGCAGTACACATTCTACCTTGTGCGAACACATATATACGTCAATCTAATAATAACAATAAATTATATGGAGTGCAGAGCAGTGGAGGAGCCCTACTTTATCTATTAAGACATAATCTATTGTACTTTTTTTTTCCTACACATGGCTTCAAATTGCTTTATTACAGATTTTGGTGTTAATATAACTGTTCCTTGTCTCCCCCCCCCCCCTTTCTCCCCTTTTCTCTAAATTCCCCTTTTATTCTTTTCGCTCTTTTCACGGAACAGCGTGTTTTATTGTAGATCGAATGTAAACTAGATACAAAAATTATAGTAATTTTGCCATTAAAGGTTTGATTGCCGGAATATGGATGTATTCAGGATGTAAATGACGTCTGGTCTATTGAAAGGAGCCCGTTCTGCTATTAAACCTTTAAGAGTAAAGATGGAAAGACGAAGAATAGGACCGAAAACCGCGCGTCGATTATCAGAGCGCTATTTATGGCTAATGAAGAATGGGGAGGAAGTGGAGTTAAACCGGTAATGGGGGTGGTTATAATGTAACAGCACAATGAGCCTGACAGAACAGAGACTTGTTACATCGCCTAGAGCAGTGGGCTCAAAACTGTGGCCCTCCAGATGGTGCAAAACTTCAACTCCCAGCAGGCCCGGACAGCCAACGGCTGTCCGGGCATGCTGAGAGTTGAAGTTTTGCAACATCTAGAGGGCCACAGTTTGAAACCACTGCTCGAAAGACTTATTCCCTGTTGACTTCCTGTGCCCTGACTATTCTCCTGCCTGCTGATTCTGTATCCCACTGCTCTCTAGGTTTGACCCATAACTTGTCCTGACCATGCCTTTGATTTGTTATTTTGTACTCCTTTTGCCTGTGTGATGCCAACCTGTTTTGTCTGACTACGCTGGCGCCCCTGCACTTAATCGGTGTAGAGACCGTCACCCAGTTGGGGGACCGCCATTTGTGCCAGATAACAAAAGTGCTTGGGGCAAGATCTAGGTTGCACTGTTCCCTACCCGGGTGTGACGCTTGCAAGCCAAGATGGATAACCACTGATACCAGCATGAATGTGTTGACCGGACAACCAAAAACAATAGAAGTATCTAAAACATGCGGAATAGTTATCAAGTTTGTTGGGTTTTATGGTTGTGACACCAAGGCTCGGTATACAGCAGTAATAAATAGAACTTTCGTTAAAGTAGTGCCATGGGGATTATGGGAGTACAAAAATACATTCTTATTAAAGAGTACCTGTCTCGATCTTGATAATTTTTTTAATCCCCCCCCCCATCATGATAAATCACCCCCTGCTTTAATTTTTTTTATTTTTAGGGTTCTATTTTTTACCTTGATATTGCTCTGTATCTTCTGCTCAGTCTCACTAAGCTCCACAAACTGGGAAGGGGTGGTTCCCAGCAAGTGTGACATCATTTAAAGCCATACAGGGGAAAACTTTATCCCTCACTCTGCTACACACAGTCGAGAGCAGTTCAGTGTGTGATGAGCAGTGATTGGCTGAGACCGCGCACACACACCCTCAGCTCTCTGAACTCTACTATACACTGTGCCGAGCTGAGGTCCCATCTACATTTCCTGACTTTTGTCTCTGCCAAACTGCTACCAGACACCATCTGCAAGCAGGACCAGAAGGTCCCTCGTAGCCAAATTTTTATGGATTAATTTAACACAATGTTACGAAATTTTATAAAGAAGTAAAGTAGAAAGATTATTCAAATAGGCTAATCTATAGCATAACATTTTTTATTACTAATGACAGGTACCATTAAAAATAACAGTGGGTAGCCCCGTTGCTTAAGGGCACTGAAGTCCTGGGTTCAAATCCCAAGGACATTATCTGCAAGGAGTTTGTATGTTCTCCCCGTGCTTGTGTGGGTTTCCTCCGGCTACTCTGGTTCCTTCCCACACTCCAAAACATACTGATTGGGAAATTTAGATTATGAGTCCCAACAGGGACCAATAAAGTTGATGTAAAAGCACTGCAGAATATGTGGGTGCTGTATGAATAAGGAATTAATATTATTATTTATGGAGGTGCCATTTACTAACCCGCTACATGGAGATAGAGTGTATGGATGCATTATCCCCTGGGAGCCACCAGGGTGGGAGCAGTGGATGCTCTGAAAGAGAACTGGAATGGGCTGCAGGGCATTCTGTGCTGAAGAAACTTGGGGCCCAGTAGAGGCTGTGAAGATGCCCCTGTGACTGGAATGTAGCTCTTGGGACTAATGGACTATACCAACCAGCCACCCCTAGTTTTTGAAAAACTGTGACTCCCAGCATGCTGGGAGCTGTAGTTTTGCAAAAGCTGGAGGTAACCTGGTTGGGAAACACTGCCTTAGTAAATCCACACATCCCCTCCCCCCCACTGCTGGATTCATAGTATACACTGCTCAATACTGCTCTATAATGTCCTAAAATCTGTTGTTGTTTCTGAGGGTACACTATATAGCTATAGGGAGCCGAACCCTCTCTTCTCTGTGTATGTCCAGTGTATATGAGATATTATAGCAGCTAGTCTGCACCCACTAGCTCAGGGAAAACTGAAAATTAGAATTTGAGAGAAAAACTGCTGAAAAATGTGTCCCGAGTTGAATCGGCTCACTGAAGTATCAGAATTGTTGCTAAAAGTGATGTGTCGAGATGAGGGGAGAGGAAGGCGCTTCAGAGTAAGACAGAGGCAGAGAGACACAAAGACCCTAGTAAATCCACCCCCCTTCTCTTAGTTCTGGATTTACAGCTTACACTGCTTAGTACTGCTTTATAATGTCTTCAATGCTGTGAATGGGTGAGGGTGTACTACATAGTTATAGGAAGCTGAACATTCTCTTCTCTATGTGCCTATACATTATATGAATTAGCCTCCACCCTTGCTCAGGGAAAACTGAAATTAGAATTAGAGCCTGCAGAGGGAAAAACTACTGAAAAATGAAAAAAAAAAATGTCTCGAGATGGATCGGCTCACTGAAGTATCAGGATTCTTGCTAAAAGTTTGATGTGACGGGATGGGGAAAGAGGAGGGAGCTGCAGAGTAAGACAGGGGCAGAGAGACACAGTAAATGTCCCAAAGACCCTAGTAAATCCACCCCACCCCCAGTTCTGGATTCATTACTTAGTACTGCTCTATAATGTCTTCAATGCTGTGACTATTTCTAAAGGGTATACTATATAGGTATAGGGAGCAGGACCCCTTCTTCTGTGTATGTCCAGTGTATAGGAGACATCATAGCAGCTAGTCTCCACCCACTAGCTGAAGGAAAACTGAAAATTAGACCATGCAGAAGGAAAAAATGAAAAAAAATGAAAATTAAAAAAAAATTATAATAATAATATCCTGAAAAGTTATCAGAAAAAGGGGCTGTGGGAGCAGGGAGAATGAGGCAGAGACCTTCCTATGAGACAGAGTTCTGTAAATGAACTCAAATAAAATCTCAAGTAAAAGCTTCCAAAAAGGTCTAAATTTCAATTTTACAGTTCACATAATTCTCCCCATTTGTTAATCGCCTCGGTCTCTTTACCTTCCCAGTTCAGAGCCGGGAGTGATTGAAAATAATAAGTCTGAAGTGGAGACCTGTTTTTTCGCCTATGGCTTAGTGTAACGTTTATTGTCTTCTCCTTTTACAACATAGATTCGAAAGCTTTTTTGCTTTTTTATATATTTTTTATGTTTTCCTTCAACCATCATCATTTTGCATGTAACCCCAGGCGAGCGCGCGTGCTGAGGCTAATTCTCCATTCTTCTTTGTTCACCCTGCCTCTCAGCTGTACGGAGAAGAATAGATTTTTCATTAGTGGGTGGAAAGGCCTTTTGCTTCATTTAGCTGATTGCGAACGGAGAAGTTCTGAAATTTTGACAAGGCGATTCAGACGGATGGGAGGGTTCTGATCGTCAAGGCGAGATGCGGAGGGGGCCGATCTGTCTTAGACTTGCTGCTAATATATTGATGTATAGACAGGTCTATGGGGATTCACAGCTGTAAGAAGGTGGATAGCTATGGGGGGGGGGGGGGGGGATAAAGCAGCCGCTCCTGTGGTCCGATGCCTGATGGGCCCCCCCAAGTCTTCTCTGCTATATCAGAAGCCAGTAATGTAAAGGTTGGTTGATAATGCTGTCAAAGCGCGCTAAGTTTAACCATTTACGTTTAGGCATATTGAAGTGAGAGCTAAAGGAGTTGTCCAGGATTAGAAAAACATGGCTGATTTTTTTTTCTCCAAAAACAGCCCCACTCTTGTCCTCAGGTTGTGTGTGGTATTGCAGATAATTTAAAGGAAAACTGTCGCCCTGATCCCCTACACTAAACCCAATAAACTGGGTTATAGCGTAGGTGACCAAGAGTCCAAAGAGGGGTCACTTATTAATTTCTGTCCAGTGGTTCTTGTGATATGGGCTCCAGAAGATCTCTTGCTATATTGACTTAATTGCGCGCAAGAGGCGGGGCCCCGCCTCTTGCGCTCAATTAAGTCAATATAGCAAGAGATCTTCTGGAGCCCATATCACAAGAACCACTGGACAGAAATGAATAAGTGAACCCTCTTTGGACTCCTGGTCATCCCATGTATTGGGTTTAGTGTGGGTGATCAGGATGGCCATTTTCTTTCAAAAACTTTACAACCCTTTAAAGCGTACCTGTTATGTCACAGAAAAAATATAATTCTATATGTTCCTCATTAGGTCAAGCAGTTTATGTGTTTAGTTTCTGCATTTGGCTCACAAATCCCTCTGTTCTGCTGCTCATTCATTCCAGCATCCACTGCTTAGGAAGGGGCGTGTCCGAGGCAAGCACTGAGCCCGCCCTCACTCACCATGCATTCACTTCCTCCCTGAGTCTCTTGCGTTCACGTCTCTGGCTCTGGAGGACCTGCCCTGGCCTACATTACACAGACAGCCTATTGATTCGAATGGACACTGTAATGCTTCATTTCCCCTGTGGAGGTGCTGCAGGGAAAGAAAACACTTACTGCCAGATTTCCCCACAGATGATCACTGGGGGGGTCACGTTGTTATCTGCTTTTTTGTCAAGAGCTGAATCTGAATACTAAGCAGTACTAGAGGAATGAATGCCGACGACTATAACTTCCTATAAATGAAGAACACGTAATAATCTATCAATCATCCGATGCCGTGAATTCCAGAACGAAGCCATTTACAGTGTTTGTCTGAATACATCAGCTCCAGTTATATAGAGGATTTCCAGTCCCCTCAGCCCCTAATCAGACTTCCCTTTGCTCTCCATAGAAAACAATAGGATGTTAGCAGCACGGCCCGGTCCTGACCGCTATGATGGATGAGGTGTCAGGTGGGTGCTGCACAGACGGACATTTTATTGTACGAGGCCTTTTGAAAGTCCCTACACATCTGTTGTAATAGAGGCAATTATTGCCTGTGCCGGATGGATGTGAGACGTCTCTCCTGCTATGGAAGACATACTGCGACTGGTAATATCTCATCTCCCCTTGATGTCAGCTCAGCTCTCAAACCTCAGGTTACAATTATCGTCTCTTCCAATCTCCACCGGCACATAGGAAGATGTGTGAATGAGGCGGTGTATATGGAGGAGAACCGCGGGCAGCTGCCGGGGACATACACCACTCTGAGATACGTCCTTCGCTAACAATGCCAAGAAAATTGCTAAAATCTTTCTCAAATCTTGTCCATATGTGCAAAGTGACCGTGGGGTCGACATCGGGAACAGAAAATTCAACTCGAAGATTTCTGATATTTTTCATTGCCTGTTTACACCGCCCTCCTGAGTCTAGGGGTAGGAGTAGATGTAGCTCTGTATTAGCATTTGATAATCCAGAAGGCCTCCTAATCTGGTTAGTGGATGATTTTAACATTGAACTGCACGATTACGTTAAATATGACGATGACATTTTATATTGTGGTAGAGGGTGTGATGCAGGGCAGATGGGATTACCCTAGGGGCAGATGGCATTAACCCCTTGTAGTCGTGACGCCGGGCGTAGTTTATCCTCATTGCCTCCCGGAGGTATACCGCTGGATCCTGGGCTAGGCACGGGGGGCAATAATGACTCCGACGCCAAGTTACAGAACAACGATAGCTTTACTGAATTAGACAGGTTGAATAGTCTATACAGCTTAGCCAGGCCCACGGAGGTGACCGGTGACTTCAGAGACCTTAGGGCTTGCTGGGACTTACAGTGGACTGGGACAATTTTGATGCAGGCCACGCTCACTGAAGACAGGTTGACTTTGACTGACTTGACTATACCCCGTTTGTAGCTTACCAGCTCTGACTTTGACCTGGGGGTAGTGGACTTGTAGACTTGTGGCTGCTTGACAGAGTTTAGGCCTCCTCTGGACTCCAGACACACACCTAGGACTTGACTGCACAGTGGTCCATCAAAGACTTAGTCTCCAAAGGAATGAAGAGACTCCTACCAGGGCTTATATAGGGGAGACTCTGGTGGGGTCCCATAGGTCACCCTTTGGTCACATGGTCACTGACACCTCACTGGGTTACAATCACATGACAGATGTTCTTAAAGCTACAACATTTTATATACATTACATAGCATAACAATAACCATACAAGGGGAACAGATGCAGGCGGCCAGAGGGGACACTGCAGGGAGACTGCCTGACAGGGCAGTAAGGGTACAGGGGTATAACTCCTGTACCGGGCCACCACAAACTCCCCCTCTTAAACACAGCCATCCTCGGCACCCAGTCCTGGAGGGCAGACGATGGAAAGTGGCCACTGGGGCCCAACGCTGACAACAGTTCTTGGGGCATTAATCCCAAATGTCCTTCACACGTCTGGGTAATGAATAATATAACTGGGGACGAGTCCATATGGCATTTTTCAATAATGTCCTTACATGCTTCTTTGGTGATGGAAGTACAAACATGTGGGATTTATAAATCTTGTAACTGCATACGTAACACATTTTACACATCTGATCTGGATCGGGCTGCCGGAGACTCTCTACCTGATGCCTTAGCTGCTGGGGCCCCTTTGTCGAAAGCTACTTCTCCCCAGAACACTATACATACGTTTGACATTAAAACAGCATTACCTCTATACATAGCATTTCTGTCACTATATGTGCTTTACTTATATCTCAGGGGAACCATCTGGCCAGTAGAGTACCCTGTACACAAGGACAGGAAAAAAGTTAGACATATAACTATTTGTGGACTGGAAATATATATATATTTTTTAGCTACAGTCCTAATCTAGACTTTTGCTTTGCTTATACACAATACACGATTTACATCACTAAACTAGTTAGATATTAGCATTAACCCTGCTAGACTGACTAAAACTTTTTATAAAGTACTAAGACTATTTTCTGTACCTGGCTGGTTGTTGTCATGGCGGTGATGTAGTGGATATGTTTCTCCTGACCTGGTCAGGATACCTCCTATATAAATCGCCATGGACACAAAGAAAACATCTCAGACATCTTTGTATGTACACGTTATACAGTGACCCCCCGACCTACGATGGCCCCGACATATGATCAAATCGACATATGATGGCCTCTCAGAGGCCATCGCATGTCGATTAGTGTTGAGCGGCATAGGCCATATTCGAATTCGCGAATATTCGCGAATATATGGATGAATATTCGTCATACATTCGCTAAATTCGCATATTCGTAACATTCTCGTTTTATTTTTGCATATGCAAAAATTCGCGCATGCGAAAATTAACATATAAAAAATTAGCATAAGCGGAAATTAGCATATGTGAAAATTAGCATATTAGTATTAGAGCTTTCTTTACACCACACAAGCTGGAAGCAGAGAGGGATGATCACTGTGATGTGTACTGTGAAAAATAAAAATAAAAAGAATATTCGTAATTACGAATATATAGTGCTATATTAGCGAATATTAATATAAAATTCACATTGCGAATATTCGCGAGCAACACTAATGTCGATGTCAGCATCGACATACGATGCTGTTTTTATGTCGGGGCCATCGCATTAAGTGCTATCCGGCAGCGCAAAATGCTTAAGCTGCTGCCGAATAGCAGCTAAATGTTCCCCGTGTGGTGCGGTAAGTATTACTTACCCTCCCACGATGCTCAGGGGTGCCCTCCGGGTCCAGTGCTGGTCTCCCGGTGTCTTCTCGGCCCTCTCCGATGACGTCAATACGCTGCTGCGCGTGTCATCCAATAGGAATGGCGTACGCAGCAGCGTAAGGACGTCGCTACGCAGGCCCGGTAAGGCCTTGCGGAAGACAGCAGAGGACCGGAGAAGACCAGGAGAGCCCAGCGGAGGCCCGGGGTCACCATCGCGAGCGGCGGGGATAGGTGAGTACAGCTTCCTATACTTTACATTGCACAAATCCCTCAACATACGATGGATTCGACAAACGATGGCTCGTTTGGAACAAATTACCATCGTATTTTGAGGGACCACTGTATACACTTTCTTACAATGCACCTAAAACAAGATAGTACCACAACATGTGCATATCCCTGTGCAAAAGTGGGATAAACAAAATATATTACTCTGGCAGTAAAGGATCACGGCTACAAGCCGGGCACATGCTTACGTATGTGGTTACGAATAAACTTCTTGACAAGTTCGTCAGGCACTTCTTAAAAAACTTTGCAAAATCTGAAAACAACCATAATTCTTTCACATAAACACAGTTAGTCTTTTTGACTCAAGAAGTAAGACAAGATTCAAGCACTACAGCCTGGTAACTTTCCATCCCAACCTCGTCGGTCAGTTTGCTTTCTAGGTTGTGAAATGATCATGACACATGCGACAAACTGGAATCAGTGATGGTCGGGCTCACTGTGACCACCACTTGTACAGCAGCCGCGTGAGCCACTGGGGGATCATGTGTTGGTGCCTGTTGGGCCGGCCAAACCTCCTCGTCAGCAGGAGTAGGTCAAGGCTTTTTGGTTGGTGCCCGCTAGGTAGGCCAAACCTCCACAACAGCAGGAGTAGGCCAGGGCGACCCTCGACGACCCTCGACACCGGTACTTAGGATCCATGACAGGCAACTCAGGATACCATTGAGACCAAATGGATCCGACTGCCAATCTTCAGAGGGGAAATAGGCGAAGGGGATTTGTGTAGGCTTCTTGGGCCTGGTGATGGCTGCTGCCCATTCCCCTCGTGTACACGGGAGTATTCCACAATCTCCCCGCTCTCTAGGGAGCGTAGAGGTGGAGGGAGGTAGTCTCTCTTCACTGCTCTCCTGTTTACCAGAATAGTGCCTCCGTGGTGGCAGTCCATCAATGTGCTGTACCCCCTGACTCTGTCTAATTTGAGAACTGTGGCTCTCCGTCGCTCCAGGGGTGGCTCCCCTCTCGAGGATGCTCTAGCCTTCTGATGTATAAGGCCTCGAAACTCTTAATGTTCTGTTGTTGCGCTTGGTGCACTTCATAGGGCATTTGTTTAGGGCCATACTCCTTCCTCCTCTGCACCCTCATTACTTCAACTATGGTGGCTACTTCGGCCTCTCGTTTGGCCCTTTTGGACTGGGCTACTGGGACTGGAGGATGGGACTTCCCTGGCAGGGGTAGGAGATGGTCCCTCATATATTGGATAAGTGCTGCCTCTTCGCCAAATAGCCATCGTGACAGCGGTGGTGACTGGGGACATACTGGGGGCTGCTGGACCTGGGGCGCAGACTCTGGACTGGGGGTAGATGGAGGGGTAGAGAAAGCGGCCTCGTCCGGGGTACTCACTTCCGACTCCTCCTGTGGATCTCCACCCAGGATCCCCAGGTCCGATGGATGGGACGATCCTCGCGACGATGCGGGTGTTCTAACCTGGTGGGGTCCCATAGGTCACCCTTCGGTCACATGGTCACTGACACCCCACTGGGTTACAATCACATGACAGATGTTCTTAAAGCTACAACATTTTATATACATCACATAGCATAACAATAACTGTACAAGAGGAACAGATGCAGGGGGTCCCAGGGGACACTGCAGGGGGCTGCCTGTCAGGGCAGTAAGGTTATAGGGCTACATCTCCTGTACCGGGCCACCACAATATCATCAGTTATAAGAAGGTATACTCACCTTTACACTACCCCTCACCGCTGCCGTTCTGGAGTCGTCTAGCAGTATCCCAGTATTCAGCATACTTGGTACTGAAGTAATAAATTGACATGTGGCAGTAGATTTGTCACAGTGAGTATAATCCAGTATGGGTACTGTGAGTCAGAACAAGTCTAACATTTTGTAAGGAACTCACCTCGCCTGGTTCAGGCGTTGCATCAGGTCTTACTTAGGCACCACCATTCTACATAGTCTTGACCACTGACCCTTCTCTGCGCCAGGCCGCTCCTCACTGTGGAATTGAGATGGGAGTGCTGGGCCAATCAGCTGCAGCTTACAACTCTCACTGGCAAGACATTTAAATGGGCATTTGCTGTCCTCGGTTTCCCATTATTGTAGTTGTACTATTCACTAGTGTTTCCACTGTGTTTTCTGCATTCTTAGGCTTCACTTGTACCTGCTGACCTGACCTCTGCCTGCTGATTTGGATCTGACCTTGACTATCCTGGTTTGACTCCTGCCTGTTTGCTGTCCTGACTCTGGTTCTGATTTTGTACTGCACTGTCCTTCTGGTTCTGACACTCTGTATTGTTTCTGGTGTCCTTTTCTAATTCTGTCCTTGACGTGACTGTGTGTTTTTGACCTGGCCTGTCTGAAGCTAGGTTTCAAGGCTAGTCAGCCTGTGTCATTCATAGTGATTGTCGTGGCATAAAGTGAAGCCAGGGGCATTGCTAAAATTTTGTGAGCCCTAGTGCAAGCGGTCAACTTGGTTCCCCCACAGTATGTCTTCATCGTTCCTTTCCGCCTGTTTCAGCACCCCCCAGCATGTCCTCATTCATCCTTATCATCTGTGCCCCCCACAACATGTCCCATCAATGCTTATCATCAATCCCCCAGAAAACCTCCAGAAAACACGGAAATGTCTTGTTACTAGAACTCAATCTCCCAGAGTCCACCATGGAGCACGGAGATATCTTGTACTAAAACTCAATTCCGCAGAGTCCCAAAAAAGGTCACAGGGATGTCTTGTAACAAAAACTCAGAAAACGGATACAAGAAGACTCACATTGTGAACAGCGACATAGCAGAACTGAAATACAATCCTAAACTCCCGACTAATGTAACACAGACTAAAATCTACAATAAAAGACTATTTAACCATGGCTAACAACTCAGATCATATCACAAGATAAATACAAGGTAAATGTTCAAGCAGACATAGAAGTATAATGCACAGACATCATAGCAGCATTATTGCACAAGCAGACAAAGTGTATTGCACTAAAACCAGCAGTAAATGCAGGAGAACTCTGGCTAAAATAGACACACCCAAGTTCTCATTTGTTCAAAGCATTAACTATTCCCTATCCAGGGAGAATAGCAAACTGCTCTGAACATACTAGAGTGTGAATACACACTTAAACAGAAAATACAAAAACAAATAAACAGACATTACAGGCATTCCCGTACTTAGCAGTCTGATTTGTTGACTTTGCTTAGAGAGTCTGGTCCGCAGTCTGTATTAGTTTAGGCAGTCTGGGGTCTATATTTATTAAAGGTGCCTCATCTGGGGTCTTTATTTGTCTAAAAGTCTTACTTAGTGTCTATATTTATTAACTTCTGTATAGTGTATATATTTAGGGTGTCTGCTCTGGACTCTTTATTTGTCTTTCTTTGAGGGTCTGGTTTGGAGTCTGTATTTGTTAAAGGGGTACTCCACCCCTAGATATCTTATCCCCTATCCAAAGGATGGGGGATAAGATGTCTGATCGTGAGGGTCCTGCCCCTGGGGACCCCCACGATCTCCCTGCTGCACCCAGTGTTCATTTAGAGCGACGGGTGCAGCACTGAAGACTCGCAACATCACTGCCTCGCCGCCTCAATGTAAGTCTATGGGAGGGGGCATGACGGCCTTCGCGCCCCCTCCTATAGACTTGCATTGAGGGGACGTGGCCGTGATGTCATGAGTGGGGCGTAGCTGTGACGTTATAAGCCTCCGCCCCGCATCACCAGTCATCAGGCAAAGTTTGTTCCGTGCACCGGATGTCTGGGGGGGGGGGGAGAGACCCCCGTGATCAGACATCTTATCCCCTATCCTTTTGATAGGGGATAAGATGTCTTTGGGTTGAGTACCCCTTTAAGATGGTCCAATCTATTTTCTTTGGGTTGGACTGTTTAGTGAGTTTGAGATACAGTCTAAGGGGGTACATATTGGGTCTAGAGCCTGTATAAGGTTCTGTAGTTTATATAAGTTTCAGAGGTCTATTAGGGTGATGTAAGGGGACTGGTTGTTGTCCTATACAGGTAGTCAGGGCATAAGACATTATTTCCAAACTAGAGTGTATTTTCTTTCTTCTAAATTGTATATTTGTTTACTAAAAATGAGGGGGAAAAAAACTCGGATTATTCCAACTGACAATCCTGTTAGCAAAGAGTTTCCTACAAGAGTTGGGCACCGTCCCCCCATCATCTGTATTCTCTCCGTCTCTTCTGTGGCCTATTTTATTTGAAATTGAGCTAAAGTAGGGACACGTCGCTGGGAAATTGTCTGCTGACTCATATTTCTGGCTCCGTATCAAAGCAAATGCAATTCTGTCTTGCAAACCGTAGGAGAACGACTTATGAAAAGGTTGGAGCTTTACGATACGGGAGCTGAAGACTTGACAGGGTCCCCTGAGTGCGGGAGAAAACTTAGTCTTGGGGGGGGGGGGGGGGGGGGGCCATAATAAGAACTGCTGTTGGACTGCGGCCCATAAAGGGTGTCTGGTATTTGATGATTGTTTTCAGATCTTCACATACGAGATCTTCCAGCAGTTGGTCCTTACATATGGTCTCTACCAGATCAAGCATGGGCATATGAATCACATGACAGCCCATTTGGATTCTATGGGGCTTCTTAAAATGGGGGCGGCATTCCAGGTTTAGGTTGGTTCAGGTTCAGGTTGGCTTATCTTTTTAAGTTTTTTTTGGATAGTGAGAAGCCTTGGATGTTGGTCTGAGAAGGTGCTCTTTCTCCCTGAGAAGAGCACCACTTAGCTAAGAGAATCATTTAGGCTGTGCTCCCTGGGATAAAAGTATGCAAATTAGCTAATCTCCTGAAGGAGGAAAACTATATTTATCTTATCTTTTTTTAATTTTTTTTATTAAGGGTTTCTGCCCTTTGTCACTAACAAGACAAAGTGCTATTTGGCTCATGAGAAGTCTTAATTGTTGATCTGAGAAGGTACTCTTTCTCCCTGAGGAGAGCCCCACTTAGCTAAAAGAATCATTTAGGCCAAGCGGTGTTCCCTGGGAAAATAAAGTATGCAAATTAGCTTATATCAGGAAGTAAGAAAACTACACCTATCTATTCCAGACAGGGTGCTGGTTGGCTGGTGGGAATTCTAAGAAGGTTCTGTTTATCCCTAAGGAGAGCACCACGTAAATGGGCACTGTCAGATACAAAAGCTTTTGATATGTTGTAAAGCATGTATAACCAATAAGTTTTGCAATTACTTTCATTAGAAAATTTTCAGTATTTCATACGGAAAGAGCCTGTCAAACAACTGCCCCCCCTGCCTGCTTGGACACATACTAGTCCTGCTGTGTCCATGAGTCATCACCTATGTCATGGACACACTTCCTTGATTGACAGCTGTGAGCGCAGGGCTCAGTGCTGGAGGAAAAATCCTCCCACTGTCAGCTTGTGTCCCGCTACTGTCAGTGAGGACAAGCTGGGAGTTGTAGTTTTGCTAATGCCAGGGGAGAAGTGAGCAGACAGCATACTGAGGGAGGGGGCGGAGACCTGCACAATGAGGCCACGCCCCCTTCCTTTGAGAGGAATTCAGACTAGTGAGCTTAATTAAAAGTGTAATAAAAAAATAAATAAAGGTGCTAGACACATAAAAATTAGATGTACATGGTCAGGATTAGGCACTGAGTGATATATTTTAAAAAAGTTTTTTTGTTGGATCCGACGGGTACACTTTAATTAAGAGAATCATTTAGGCCAAGCAGTGCTCCCTGGGAAAAAGTGCTCTCCCCCAAAAGACAGAAAGCTGGCCTGCTAGAGCCACCTGTTGGAGATAGCTGCTCTATAAGCCAGTGTCTAACCTAGAAACAGGCGGCACTAGGGAGCCAACTTACATTCTTCTACAGGAGAGCAAATTTGCATACATCATCCCGGGGAGCATTGTTTGGCCAAAATAATTCCCTATGCCAAGTGGTGGGTGCTCTCCTCAAGGAGAAACATTACCAATATCAAAGCCTTCTAACCAGCACCCTGTCTTGTACAGAGAAACCCTAAAGTAAAGTAGTCCAAGCATAGAATTTCTAGTTTAGCTAAGATAAGATAGGCTGGGTTCACACCACGTTTTGTTAAATACGGTTCCCATATACGGCTGGGAGGAGGGGGGCGGGGCTTAATAGCGGCGCCCGCACTTAGCCGTATTTAAAGTATGTCTATGAGCCGACCGGAGTGAACCGCAGCCTCCGGTCGGCTGCGTTTTCGGCCGTATGCGGTTTCTCGACCGTAGGCAAAAACGCGGTCGACCACGGTCGGCTCATAGACATACATAAAATACGGTTCCCGAATACGGCTGAGTGCGGGCGCCGGGATTAAGCCCCGCCCTCCCTCCTCCCAGCCGTATATGGGAACCCTATTTAACAAAATGTGGTGTGAACCCAGCCATACATGTAGTTTACTTCTTTTTGGATATGGGCTAATTTGCATACCCCGATTTAGAGATCCCATAGAATCCATATGGGCTACCTACTGGGTTACCTACTGTAATACACATGCACTTGTTTCATCTGGTCCTTGATAAATGCTGGAAGATAACGGAGCGTCCAAAATTTCCAATGTAAATCCATCAGACTAGATAAAGTGGGTAAAATAAGGAAAGAGAAGTAAATTTTGGGGATGATGACTGCAGTCTCCTCATCTCTCGGCAGGTACGCGGTAATCACGTCTTGGATCCATCTTGAGAAGGTTCTCATTATCTCGTCGATGCTTCACTTGTAATTTTCTCCCTTTTCCATCCTTATTATCTTCGCACACGTGAGACAGTAACAGGTCTAATGAAACGCGTCTGAATCTTGAAGCCCCTCTCAGCAGCAGCCGCCGGATCTAAATAAACCGTCTATTAGGAGGGGAGATGTTTGCGGCCTGCGCTGTGCATAATTTCAGCGGCGATCCCCGGAGTGTGAAGACTCTGTTATTCTAACCGCCTGGACGGTTTTCACTTCACGAACGCAAATCATCAGTCATACGGTTTAATGAGGTCGTTATTCACGGCAATCCGGCATATGTTCGGCAAACGGCGGCGAAAACCGGCAATTTACTACAGAGCCAAAGGTGGCGACAATGCAGGCGGCTGCCATATAGACTATTCGTCCACTAGGGTTCCGTGTTGCAATGAGATTGTTTTCTATTCTGTGTAAAAACGTTGCCCCCTAACAAACGCATGGTTCAAGGGCATTGTATGAACAGGGTCAGATAATAAGTACATGTACATATGCTGTAGTAAAGAGGGGGATGGGGGGTGTAGTGGTTTAGATCTCTTCTGTATTTTGTATATTGGGATTTTGTATATGCATAAATCTGTTATTGCAATATGTCTTTGTATACACTGAGGTCTTATGGATGTGTAGGAGTTAACAATTGCACTCTGTACAGTGGTCCCTCAGCATACAATATTTATCGGTTCCCGGACAACCATTATATGTTAAATCAATTTTGATCATGAGAGGGGGTCCGCCCACTGGGGCCCTCTGAAGTCTATTGGATATCGCTGCACCGAGTGGCCGATCCTACGGAGCTCTACACGGAGCCGGGTACTGAATATGGAGACACAGTAAGTAACAGAGACTCACTGTGTCCCTATTAGACTGGGTTCATATATTTTTGGCGTGAACTCAGCCTAAAACTCAACCCAACTGTTGCTACAATTGATGACAGCATCCAGTGTCTATTATTGCTGAATGCCGGAAGGGGAACGCAGCAAGATGCGTTCCTCTGCCGGTGATGGTCCAACCATCTGGTGTCCAAATTGAGACGCCGGATGATTGTGAACTGTCCCATTCAAATCAATTCTACCATCAGTTTCCCTCTGGTGCACGCCAAGGGGGAAACACTGCCGGACAACTGATATATGTGAAGGGGGGCCTTACAGGTTGTTGTATGTATGGTAGCGGAGCACGGGTAGACATTAAAGAGCCCGGTGGCAGCTATAGCAGTCAGAGCAGATGGATAGCCATTTTTTTGAGTGCCCCAACAGAATGAGTGGATCATAAGTCACATGACTCTCCCTAGTCAGTGTCTATGTAGAAACTCCTAGAATGGCTGAGGAATAGTGTTGCTCGCGAATATTCGCAATTCGAATATTATTCGCGAATATCGCATATTCGCGAATTCGCGAATTTCGCGAATATAGCGCTATATATTCGTAATTACGAATATTCGTTTTTTTTTTTTTCTTCACAGTACACATCACAGTGATCATCCCTCTCTGCTTCCAGCTTGTGTGGTGTAAAGAAGGCTCTAATACTACTGTGTGAGACTGGCGTGCGAAAATTCGCATATGCGAAAATTAGCATATGCATATTTTCGCATATGCGAATTTACGCGCGTGTTCATTTTGTATATGCCAATATTCACTTATGCTAATTTTCGTATACGCGCATTTTCGCATATGCGAAAATAAAACGAGAATATAACGAATATGCGAATATTCGCGAATATATGACGAATATTCGTCCATATATTCGCGAATATTCGCGAATTCGAATATGGCCTATGCCGCTCAACACTACTGAGGAACAGTTCCTAAGTCCAACACCCTCTCTCCAAAGGGCTTGAATCAAAACCAGCCAGTTTAGTCTGACTCAGGTCAGAAAAGAGTGTACAGTCAGTGTTTATCCTGCTAGGCCCTGTTAAGGAAGCTTAGGCCTAGATAATAAGCTGTTCAAGTTAAAGGGGTACTCCGGTGAAAACCTTTTTTCTTTTAAATCAACTGGTGGCAGAAAGTAAAACATATTTGTAAATTACTTCTATTAAAAAATCTTAATCTTTCCTGTACTTATTAGCTGCTGAATACTACAGAGGAAATTATGTTCTTTTTGGAATGCTCTCTGATGACATCACGACCACAGTTCTCTCTGCTGACGTTATTATAATAATAATAATAACGCTTTATTTATTGTTGCTCTCAGTGGGATTTGAACCAAGGCAGCAGTGCTAACCACTGAGCCACCATGCTTCCCTTAGCATACATCTGCTATGCATGGTTGCTAAAATGGACAGAGATGTCAGCAGAGAGCACTGTGTTCGTGATGTTATCAGTGTTCCAAAAAGAAAGGAATTTCCTCTGTAGCATTCAGCAGCTAATAAGTACTGGAAGGATTAAGATTTTTTAATAGAAGTAATTTACAAATATGTTTAACTTTCTGCCACCAGTTGATTTAAAAGAAAAAAGGTTTTCACCGGAGTACCCCTTTAAAGCCTGCTGCAAGCAAGATGACCAAACCTTGTCTATACCAGAAAACCAAGTCCAGTTCCAATAGCTAGAACCTTCTACCCTAAGACAGATCTGGGTTTCGGATCGGGGTTATCATGACAACTGGTGGTGTCCAGGAGGTTTTCACCCATGACTGTCTCCAGTCCATGCTGAAAGGACATTCATCTTCAAGTATCCTGTTTCTTGCTCGAGAAGAAGACCAAAGTAGTCAGAACTAGTCAGGGGGACAAGGTTAGCAAGACCACCCTGCCATACATGACATTACCATACATTTCCTCAGAGGGACTACTACCCTCAACTGGCCTGGACTCCTGCACATATACTCCTCATGAGTACCGCATAACACTTAATCACATATAGTGGCATGGCAGCCTTGATGGTTACAGTTCTCATTTGAAGCACAAAAGCATAGTGGTTACATTCACACTGGGTGGCGCTGTTGAACATTTCTGGAATTCAACTATACATGTCTAAAATATTTTTTAGAATTTGTTTCAGGTTCCTGTTCCCTTCACGGGATCCACTCTTATTTCTGAGTCACTTCACACAGGTCCACTCTAGTTTCTCCATTTCTGATGTCTTTCTGGTGACTGTCTCCCAGTCTCTTAGACCTTGCCTTCTAGAGCTGGATCTTCTTGACTGTCTCGACCAAATGTCTCCTGGCGCATTGTCCAGGAGGTAGTCTCAATACTGGGAGAACCCCACATAACCACCTCCCCTACACCGCAGTTGTCATCGTAGTCCAACTAGACCATGTGTCCGGCCGAGTGATCCAGTCCCCACTACAGGTTAATAAGGACCCCTGCCGCTTATTACCAGCCCACTAGATGAGGGATTTTTCTCAGCCCCCAGACATGACCTAAGTACAGCCTCCCCTGGTCCACCAACTGGAACATCCCCCATACTGGTTTCTCCTACCAGACCATCATTGCTTCCGCATCTTTCAGTCCCTCTGCCTCCCCTGCAACAGACACAAAAGGACCTCCAAGACACTCAGGATCAAGCAGGGCGCATGGAACTCAGGTGAGGTAAGAAAGGTTTATTACCCACAATGCAACGCGTTTCGCGGAAAATCGCTTCATCTGGGATATTGGCCTATTGGGAACAAGGGAAATGCAGGGTGTTTACACAAAGAAAAATTAACCCTTCAATACAGAAGTAAAAGAAATGGTATTACAGGAATACATAAAATTAAAAATATATACGTTGCATAGAAAACTGTTTTAAGTATAAAAAATATAAAAGACTGTATAATCTACATATAAAAAAATATGTCACAAAGATGTCACAGGTCAACAAATCCCAGTAAACAGAGACCAATATTACCAATAATACCTCTATACAAGGGACAAATATTTCTGTTACACTATGACCACACAGTGACTGGATAATACCGCTATACTGTACTAAAACGAAACACACTACACAAAGACCAATAAACCCCCCATATAGTGGTAGATACCAGACTCTGCAGACCCTATAAATGATTACAGTGCAGTCACATCCTGTGCCTACAGGTGACGTATTCTCTGATCAGAATGGTTCACGTTGCTTTTATTCTCCATCCAGCCCAGACCGCCATGAAGACTTCTTACAATCACCACATGTCTCTGCAAAATCTTCCAAACATTTTAGGCTGCTACACTATCCTCCCGGCCACCACCCCCACCCCCGTGCTAGGTAGGTCTCCTGATTAAAGAGAAAGGTTTTCCCTAGAATATAGGTATGTTGGTCTAGTAGGTAGACAGGTTCCCCCAGTAAATAGGTAACTTTCTCAAGTAGATAGGTCTTCCCAATAGGTAAGTAGTTTTCGCCAGTAGGCCGGTAGAGAAAATCACTTTCTTCCCATTCCTACACCAACAGGGTCTTCTCTTTCGCCTCTCAACTGTCTTACCATGCGCAATGAGTGACACCATTTAGTGCCTGCGCTGGGGATAGGACAATGTAGTTCTGCTCTGATCTCAGCTTCTTGTAGGCCGCAGGCCTAGGGCAGCTTACAGCCTACAGGAAAAATGCTCTCTGCTTCATCACAGCTTTCAACCGCATGCTCATCCTAAGCAAGTACTTACAGTTGACAGCTGCGCTTGCTCACCCCAGGATCCAGGGCATATTGCACCCACCAGCAGTTGCACCCCCTGGGCTGGGTAGGCAGTGGTGCCCTAGGCAGGTGATTACTCTTAACTACCCATCGTCCTGGTCCTTCTTACCCCATAAGATATCTGGGACTGCTGGCCATATTTTAAAGGGGTACTCTACTGCCCCAGCGTCTGGACATTTAGTTCCGAACACTGGGTTCTGGCTGCGGGGGTCGTGATGTCATGGCCATGCCCCTCAATGCAAGTCTATGGGAGGGGGCATGAAGGCTGTCACACCCCCTCCCATAGACTTGCATTGTAAGGACATGGCGTGATGTCACGAGGGGCGTGGCCTTGACATCACAACCCCCGTTGCCCGTACCCACCATTCGGAACTAGATGTTCCGGACGCTGGGGCAGTGGAGTACCCCTTTAAGCAGCAAATTCAGCCAGAAACACCCATAGGATATTCCAAAAGTCCTAACGTTCAGGTATAAGTCCTGGAGGGGGGAGACACAGTATCATAAGTCACATGTTACAGATTTTTGCCTTTGGGTCCAGGAGCCTCTGCATGAGAGGGGGAGAGAAAAAAAAATCCCACAAAACGAGAATAAAAAAATTCCAGACTTGAATGTAAGAATGACCTTGTTATGTGTAGAGGGAGCGGGGGGGGGGGGGGGGGGGGGGCTGCTGGCGGCTTCAAAACAGCGAGAACATTGTGAAGTCTGCGGAGAAGAACCTCAGGGATTGATAAAGAACACTGTGGACACTTCCAGACGGAAAGATTGTGGAAACTTTGCAAAGCAAGAAAGAAAAGTTTCGTAAAGGTTCTAATAGTCAATTCATCTTGTTCTCCAACCATTACTATGCACCAGGCTCTACCGAGATCCTGACTGGTATGTAAAGTTGACATGTTTTTACTTTTGGAAGACACCAGAGGGCTTCAGAGTTCAGCAGCAATTTTCCAAATTTTCACAAAATTTTCAACATTTTTCAGGGACCAGTTAAGTTTGAAGTGGATTTGAGGGGTCTTCCTATTAGAAATAACCTATACATGACCCCATTTTAAAAACTGCACCCCCCAAAGTATTCAAGATGACATTCAAAAAGTGTGTTAACCCTTTAGGTGTTTCACAGTAATAGCAGCAAAGTGAAGGAGAAGATTCAAAATCTTCATTTTATACACTCGCATGTTCTTGTAGACCCAATTATTGCATTTTTACAAGGGGTAAATGAAGAAAAATCCCCCCAAAATGTGTAACCCAATTTCTCTCAAGTAAGGAAATACCTCATATGTGTACGTCAAGTGTTCGGCGGGTGCACAAGAGGGGTTAAAAGGGAAGGAGCGACAATGGGATCTTAGAGAGTAAATTTTGCTGAAATGGTTTTTAGGGGGAATGTCACATTTAGAAAGCCCCTATGGTGCCAGAACAGAAAAAAAAAACACATGGCATACTATTTTGGAAACTAATACCCCATGTGTGGATGTCAAGTGCTCTGCTGGTGCACTACAATGCTCAGAAGAGAAGGAGCGCCATTGGGCTTTTGGAGAGTACGTTTTGCTGAAATGGTTTTGGAGGGCATATCGCATTTAGCCCCTATGGTGCCAGAATAGAAAAAAAGAGAAAAAACACATGGCATACTATTTTGGAAACTACACCCCTCAAGGAATGTAACAAGGGGTACAGTGAGCCTGAACACCCCACAGGTGTTTGATAAATGTTCATTAAAGTGGGATGGGAAACTGAAAAAATTTATTTTTTTCACAAAAATGCTGGGGTTACCCCATATTTTTTAATTTACACAAATGGTAATAGGAGAAAATGCCCCCCAAATTTTGTAACCCCATTGCTTCTGAGTGTGGAAATGACCCATATGTGGACGTGACATGCTGTACGGGTGCAATACAGGGGTCAAGAGTCATAGAGCTATATTTGCATTTGAAGCCGATTGTTACGCCGAGCGCTTCGGGTCCCTGCTCCTCCCCGGAGCGCTCGCGCTGCCCGCTGACCGGGAGCGCTGCACTGACATTGCCGGCGGGGATGCGATTCGCATAGCGGGACGTGCCCGCTCGCGAATCGCATCCCAAGTCACTTACCCGTACCGGTCCCCGGCTGTCATATGCTGGCACGCGCGGCTCCGCTCTCTAGGGCACACGCGCGCCAGCTCTCTAACATTTAAAGGGCCAGTGCACCAATGATTGGTGCCTGTCCCAATCAGCTTAATTAGCTTCCACCTGCTCCCTGGCTATAATACCTCACTTCCCCTGCACTCCCTTGCCAGATCTTGTTGCTTTGTGCCAGTGAAAGCGTTTTGTGTGTCCAAAGCCTGTGTTTCCAGATCTTCTGCTATCCATATTGACTACGAACCTTGCCGCCTGCCCCGACCTTCTGCTACGTCTGACCTTGCCTCTGTCTAGTCCTTCTGTCCCACGCCTTCTCAGCAGTCAGCGAGGTTGAGCCGTTGCCAGTGGATACGACCTGGTTGCTACCGCCGCAGCAAGACCATCCCGCTTTGCGGCGGGCTCTGGTGAATACCAGTAGCATCTTAGAACCGGTCCACCAGCACGGTCCACGCCAATCCCTCGCTGACACAGAGGATCCACATCCAGCCTGCCGAATCGTGACACCGATGACATATCAGTAGCTGACGGTTATATATATTCAGCTGAAAATAACAAAAAGAAACACCCTTATGTGACACCATTACAGACAGTACCCCCTTAAAAATGGGTATAGGGGTAAAGTGGACAAAAATGTTCACTAAATTTATTTTCCAGGAATGGATGAAGAGTAAAA
Source organism: Hyla sarda (assembly GCF_029499605.1). Classification (NCBI taxonomy): domain Eukaryota; kingdom Metazoa; phylum Chordata; class Amphibia; order Anura; family Hylidae; genus Hyla; species Hyla sarda. The sequence goes on from NC_079191.1 coordinate 18,487,292, forward strand.
TTGCAATTTTAATACTGATATGTGTTACGCCGAGCGCTCCGGGTCCCCGCTCCTCCCCGGAGCGCTCGCTACACTCTCCCCGCTGCAGCGCTCCGGTCAGATCCACTGACCCGGGGCGCTGCGATTCCGCTTCCAGCCGGGATGCGATTCGCGATGCGGGTAGCGCCCGCTCGCGATGCGCACCCCGGCTCCCGTACCTGACTCGCTCTCCCTCGGTCCTGTCCCGGCGCGCGCGGCCCCGCTCCCTAGGGCGCGCGCGCGCCGGGTCTTTGCGATTTAAAGGGCCACTGCGCCGCTGATTGGCGCAGTGATTCCAATTAGTGTCTTCACCTGTGCACTTCCCTATATCACCTCACTTCCCCTGCACTTCCTTGCCGGATCTTGTTGCCATTGTGCCAGTGAAAGCGTTTCCTTGTGTGTTCCTAGCCTGTGTTCCAGACCTCCTGCCGTTGCCCCTGACTACGATCCTTGCTGCCTGCCCCGACCTTCTGCTACGTCCGACCTTGCTTCTGTCTACTCCCTTGTACCGCGCCTATCTTCAGCAGCCTGAGAGGTGAGCCGTTGCTAGTGGATACGACCTGGTCACTACCGCCGCAGCAAGACCATCCCGCTTTGCGGCGGGCTCTGGTGAAAACCAGTAGTGACTTAGAACCGGTCCACTAGCACGGTCCACGCCAATCCCTCTCTGGCACAGAGGATCCACTACCTGCCAGCCGGCATCGTGACAGTAGATCCGGCCATGGATCCCGCTGAAGTTCCTCTGCCAGTTGTCGCTGACCTCACCACGGTGGTCGCCCAGCAGTCACAACAGATAGCGCAACAAGGCCAACAGCTGTCTCAACTGACCGTTATGCTACAGCAGTTACTACCACAGCTTCAGCAGTCATCTCCTCCGCCAGCTCCTGCACCTCCTCCGCAGCGAGTGGCCGCTCCTGGTCTACGCCTATCCTTGCCGGATAAATTTGATGGGGACTCTAAGTTTTGCCGTGGCTTTCTTTCCCAATGTTCCCTGCATCTGGAGATGATGTCGGACCTGTTTCCCACTGAAAGGTCTAAGGTGGCTTTCGTAGTCAGCCTTCTGTCTGGAAAAGCCCTGTCTTGGGCCACACCGCTCTGGGACCGCAATGACCCCGTCACTGCCTCCGTACACTCCTTCTTCTCGGAAATCCGAAGTGTCTTTGAGGAACCTGCCCGAGCCTCTTCTGCTGAGACTGCCCTGTTGAACCTGGTCCAGGGTAATTCTTCCGTTGGCGAGTATGCCGTACAATTCCGTACTCTTGCTTCAGAATTATCCTGGAACAATGAGGCCCTCTGCGCGACCTTTAAAAAAGGCCTATCCAGCAACATTAAAGATGTTCTGGCCGCACGAGAAATGCCTGCTAATCTTCATGAACTTATTCACCTAGCCACTCGCATTGACATGCGTTTTTCCGAAAGGCGTCAGGAGCTCCGCCAAGATATGGACTCTGTTCGCACGAGGCGTTTCTTCTCCTCGGCTCCTCTCTCCTCTGGTCCCCTGCAATCTGTTCCTGTGCCTCCCGCCGTGGAGGCTATGCAGGTCGACCGGTCTCGCCTGACACCTCAAGAGAGGACACGACGCCGCATGGAGAACCTCTGCCTGTACTGTGCTAGTACCGAACACTTCCTGAGGGATTGTCCTATCCGTCCTCCCCGCCTGGAAAGACGTACGCTGACTCCGCACAAAGGTGAGACAATCCTTGATGTCTACTCTGCTTCTCCACGTCTTACTGTGCCTGTGCGGATGTCTGCCTCTGCCTTCTCCTTCTCTACTGTGGCCTTCTTGGACTCTGGATCTGCAGGAAATTTTATTTTGGCCTCTCTCGTCAACAGGTTCAACATCCCAGTGACCAGTCTCGCCAGACCCCTTTACATCAATTGTGTAAACAATGAAAGATTGGACTGTACCATACGTTTCCGCACGGAGCCCCTTCTAATGAGCATCGGATCTCATCACGAGAGGATTGAACTTTTGGTCCTCCCCAATTGCACCTCGGAAATTCTCCTTGGACTTCCCTGGCTTCAACTTCATTCCCCAACCCTGGATTGGTCCACTGGGGAGATCAAGAGTTGGGGGCCCTCTTGTTCCAAGGACTGTCTAAAACCGGTTCCCAGTAACCCTTGCCGTGACTCTGTGGTTCCTCCAGTAACCGGTCTCCCTAAGGCCTATATGGACTTCGCGGATGTTTTCTGCAAAAAACAAGCGGAGACTCTACCTCCTCACAGGCCTTATGATTGTCCTATCGACCTCCTCCCGGGCACTACTCCACCCCGGGGCAGAATTTATCCTCTCTCTGCCCCAGAGACTCTTGCCATGTCTGAATACGTCCAGGAAAATTTAAAAAAGGGCTTTATCCGTAAATCCTCCTCTCCTGCCGGAGCCGGATTTTTCTTTGTGTCCAAAAAAGATGGCTCCCTACGTCCTTGCATTGACTACCGCGGTCTTAATAAAATCACGGTTAAGAACCGCTACCCCCTACCCCTCATCTCTGAACTCTTTGATCGCCTCCAAGGTGCCCACATCTTTACTAAATTGGACTTAAGAGGCGCCTATAACCTCATCCGCATCAGAGAGGGGGATGAGTGGAAAACAGCATTTAACACCAGAGATGGACACTTTGAGTATCTGGTCATGCCCTTTGGCCTGTGCAACGCCCCTGCTGTCTTCCAAGACTTTGTTAATGAAATTTTTCGTGATCTGTTATACTCCTGTGTTGTTGTATATCTGGATGATATCCTAATTTTTTCGGCCAATCTAGAAGAACACCGCCAGCATGTCCGTATGGTTCTTCAGAGACTTCGTGACAATCAACTCTATGCTAAAATTGAGAAATGTCTGTTTGAATGCCAATCTCTTCCTTTTCTAGGATATTTGGTCTCTGGCCAGGGACTACAAATGGATCCAGACAAACTCTCTGCCGTCTTAGATTGGCCACGCCCCTCCGGACTCCGTGCTATCCAACGCTTTTTGGGGTTCGCCAATTATTACAGGCAATTTATTCCACATTTTTCTACCCTTGTGGCTCCTATCGTGGCTTTAACCAAAAAAAATGCCGATCCCAAGTCCTGGCCTCCTCAAGCGGAAGACGCCTTTAAACGACTCAAGTCTGCCTTTTCTTCGGCTCCCGTGCTCTCCAGACCTGACCCTTCCAAACCCTTCCTACTGGAGGTTGATGCCTCCTCAGTGGGAGCTGGAGCTGTTCTTCTACAGAAAAATTCTTCCGGGCATGCCGTCACTTGTGTTTTTTTTTTCTAGGACCTTCTCTCCGGCGGAGAGGAACTACTCCATCGGGGATCGAGAGCTTCTAGCCATTAAATTAGCACTTGAGGAATGGAGGCATCTGCTGGAGGGATCAAGATTTCCAGTTATTATTTACACCGACCACAAGAACCTCTCCTACCTCCAGTCTGCCCAACGGCTGAATCCTCGCCAGGCCCGGTGGTCTCTGTTCTTTGCCCGGTTTAATTTTGAGATTCACTTTCGTCCTGCCGATAAGAACATTAGGGCCGATGCTCTCTCTCGTTCCTCGGATGCCTCAGAAGTTGAACTCTCTCCGCAACACATCATTCCACCTGACTGCCTGATCTCCACTTCTCCTGCCTTCATCAGGCAAACTCCTCCAGGAAAGACCTTTGTTTCTCCACGCCAACGCCTCGGAATCCTCAAATGGGGTCACTCCTCCCATCTCGCAGGTCATGTGGGCATCAAGAAATCTCTGCAACTCATCTCCCGCTTCTATTGGTGGCCGACTCTGGAGACGGATGTTGTGGACTTTGTGCGAGCCTGCACTATCTGTGCCCGGGATAAGACTCCTCGCCAGAAGCCCGCTGGTTTTCTTCATCCCCTGCCTGTCCCCGAACAGCCTTGGTCTCTGATTGGTATGGATTTTATTACTGATTTACCCCCTTCCCGTGGCAACACTGTTATTTGGGTGGTCGTTGATCGATTCTCCAAAATGGCACATTTCATCCCTCTTCCTGGTCTTCCTTCAGCGCCTCAGTTGGCTAAACAATTTTTTGTACACATTTTTCGTCTTCACGGGTTGCCTACGCAGATCGTCTCGGATAGAGGTGTCCAATTCGTGTCTAAATTCTGGAGGGCTCTCTGTAAACAACTCAAGATTAAATTAAATTTTTCTTCTGCATATCATCCCCAGTCCAATGGACAAGTAGAAAGAATTAACCAGGTCTTGGGTGATTATTTGCGACATTTTGTTTCCTCCCGCCAGGATGACTGGGCAGATCTCCTTCCATGGGCCGAATTCTCGTATAACTTCAGAGTCTCTGAATCTTCCTCCAAATCCCCATTTTTCGTGGTGTACGGCCGTCACCCTCTTCCCCCCCTCCCTACTCCCTTGCCCTCTGGTCTACCCGCTGTGGATGAAATTTCTCGTGACCTTTCCATCATATGGAGAGAGACCCAAAATTCTCTCTTACAGGCTTCATCACGCATGAAGAAGTTCGCAGATAAGAAAAGAAGAGCTCCTCCCGTTTTTTCCCCTGGAGACAAGGTATGGCTCTCCGCTAAATATGTCCGCTTCCGTGTCCCTAGCTACAAGTTGGGACCACGCTATCTTGGTCCTTTCAAAATTTTGTGTCAAATTAATCCTGTCTCTTACAAACTTCTTCTTCCTCCTTCTCTTCGGATCCCTAATGCCTTTCACGTCTCTCTTCTTAAACCACTCATCCTCAACCGTTTTTCTCCCAAATCTGTTCCTCCCACTCCTGTTTCCGGCTCCTCGGACATCTTCTCTGTCAAAGAGATCTTAGCCTCTAAAAAGGTCAGAGGGAAAACTTTTTTTTTAGTGGACTGGGAGGGTTGTGGTCCTGAAGAGAGATCCTGGGAACCTGAGGACAACATCCTAGACAAAAGTCTGCTCCTCAGGTTCTCAGGCTCTAAGAAGAGGGGGAGACCCAAGGGGGGGGGTACTGTTACGCCGAGCGCTCCGGGTCCCCGCTCCTCCCCGGAGCGCTCGCTACACTCTCCCCGCTGCAGCGCTCCGGTCAGATCCACTGACCCGGGGCGCTGCGATTCCGCTTCCAGCCGGGATGCGATTCGCGATGCGGGTAGCGCCCGCTCGCGATGCGCACCCCGGCTCCCGTACCTGACTCGCTCTCCCTCGGTCCTGTCCCGGCGCGCGCGGCCCCGCTCCCTAGGGCGCGCGCGCGCCGGGTCTTTGCGATTTAAAGGGCCACTGCGCCGCTGATTGGCGCAGTGATTCCAATTAGTGTCTTCACCTGTGCACTTCCCTATATCACCTCACTTCCCCTGCACTTCCTTGCCGGATCTTGTTGCCATTGTGCCAGTGAAAGCGTTTCCTTGTGTGTTCCTAGCCTGTGTTCCAGACCTCCTGCCGTTGCCCCTGACTACGATCCTTGCTGCCTGCCCCGACCTTCTGCTACGTCCGACCTTGCTTCTGTCTACTCCCTTGTACCGCGCCTATCTTCAGCAGCCTGAGAGGTGAGCCGTTGCTAGTGGATACGACCTGGTCACTACCGCCGCAGCAAGACCATCCCGCTTTGCGGCGGGCTCTGGTGAAAACCAGTAGTGACTTAGAACCGGTCCACTAGCACGGTCCACGCCAATCCCTCTCTGGCACAGAGGATCCACTACCTGCCAGCCGGCATCGTGACAATATGCCAATTATTTTCCCTGAATGATGACCCAGAGTACAGCCAAAAGTAAAAATGATGCCCGCCCCAAACCATTCTGGGAATGTGATGTGTGTGGCCGTCCCTATTCTGTTGCCTCAACCCGCTCAGGTGAGGAGAGAGCGCTGGGCATTTGAGGCACCATAAACTTTCCTGGTCACCAAAGATTAGGGCCTTTGGAACTTCCTCCTGAAACTTAAGGAATGTCTCTGTGTTGCCAGCGTACTGGGACAGTATAAAAGAGTTGTACATGGCAACCTGTACCAAGTAGACCGCAACCTCCTTGTACCATACCCGGGTTTTCCGCATGGCGTTATATGGCTTGAGGACTTGATCTGAAAGATCAACTTCCCCCATATACCGATTGTAGTCCAGAATACAATCGGGCTTGAGGACCGGTCCCACGGTACCTCGCACAGGGACAGGGGTGCTGCCGTTCCCATGAATAGTGGTCTGCATAAGGACATCCCTCTTATCCTTATACCGGACCAACAACAGGTTATCATGGGTCAGGGCACGGGACTCACCCTTGGGAATAGGCGTCTGGACCAAATTTAGAGGGAGGCCTCTCTGATTCTTCCGCACGGTCCCACAAGCGGACGTGGATCTGGCGGAGAGGGATGTGAACAGAGGGATGCTGGTATAAAAGTTATCCACATATACGTGGTAACCCTTATCCAGCAATGGGTGCACAAGGTCCCAAACAATTTTTCAGCTAACACCCAGAGTGGGGAGACATTCTGGGGGTTCAATACGGGAATCTCGTCCCTCATATACTCTAAACCTGCAAGTGTACCCGGAGGTACTCTCGCAAAGTTTATATAGCTTCACGCCATACCGCACCCGCTTCGAGGGAATATACTGGCGGAAGATGAGTCTCCCCTTAAAACTGATGAGAGACTCATCTACCGAGAGGTCCCTGAGCGGAACGTAGGCCTCCAAAAATTTGTTGTATTATATCCCCCCAAAAAAACGCTGCAGCCCAAAAAATAGGGGGTAAAATGCAGCGCCCTGAAGCCCTAATAGGGCCCGGGTCACGCTGAGAAATGTTCAGCAGACCCTTGGGGACCTATTAGGGGGTCGGGGGGAAGGGGAACCTTTTTTTTTTAACAACACCTACCTGTCCCTTTAACTCTGCTCTCCCTGCTTTAATAACTGTGGCAGGAGGGAGCACAGAAGGCTCTGAGGGGGCACAAAAGGCTCTGAGGGGGCACAGAAGGCTCTGAGGGGACACAGAAGGCTCTGAGGGGGCACAGAAGGCTCCGAGGGGGCACAAAAGGCTCTGAGGGGGCACAGAAGGCTCTGAGGGGGCACAAAAGGCTCTGAGGGAGCACAGAAGGCTCTGAGGGGGCACAAAAGGCTCTGAGGGGGCACAGAAGGCTCTGAGGGGGCACATAAGGCTCCGAGGTGGCACAAAAGGCTCTGAGGGGGCACAGAAGGCTCTGAGGGGGCACAAAAGGCTCTAAGGGGGCACAGAAGGCTCTGAGGGAGCACAGAAGGCTCTGAGGGGGCACAGAAGGCTCTGAGGGGGCACAGAAGGCTCTGAGGGGGCACAAAAGGCTCTGAGGGGGCACAGAAGGCTCTGAGGGGGCACAAAAGGCTCTAAGGGGGCACAGAAGGCTCTGAGGGAGCACAGAAGGCTCTGAGAGGGCACAGAAGGCTCTGAGGGAGCACAGAAGGCTCTGAGGGGGCACAAAAGGCTCTGAGGGGGCACAGAAGGCTCTGAGGGGGCACAGAAGGCTCTGGGGGCCCCTTGGCACACTTTTTCTGCTCTACTCGCCAACTGAGGTGGGCTAGTGAACAGAGACGAGAAAGGGGGACATTAACCCCTCCCCTGCCGCTGCTATTGGTTGGATGTTCCGTCCTACCAATAACAGCGCTGCTGGGGTGGTGACGTGATTGCCTCCTCCCCCCAGCAATAGGAGGTGATTGGCGGTGACCACATGACCAGTATGACCGAAATCGCAGCGGATCACTGGTCTGAATTGGCGATCACTGACATGGGGGGCGTCTCAGGACCCCCCAGGCGTTGGCACGGGATGCCTGCTGAACGATTTCAGCAGGCATCCTGTTCCATTCACTTACCGGCGGTGAACGGAAACGCAGAGGGCGTACAGGTCCCAGGACCCCAGGGCATTGTTGTTGTTTGTTTCTGCCTCTGGGGTTTATTTAGCCCTTGTACGTGTTTCCTGACTGTGTCGCCCTGTGTGGTGCTTTTGATTCCACCTACTGCCTCCCTCTTTATTGTATTGGAGCCACTCCCTAGGGCCTCTGTGAGCCGTATGTACCTTGGTTGGATGTTGTTGTTTTTTTCATGCTTATTCAGCAAAAAGTTATAAATAAATACTTGAGAGACAAACCAGGCATCCAGAAAACCTTGTCTCCTTCTTAATTCAACTCTTGGCAACCTACAGTCTCTTGAGTTAGGGCCAGTGTTTCCCAACCAGGGTGCCTCCAGCTGTTGTCTTAGGCTGCCTGGGCATGCTGGGAATTGTAGTTTTGCAACAGCTGGAGGCACTCTGGTTGGGAAACACTGGGTTAGGCCATCGTCAAGGGCTCATCCTTTAAACAAAAATATATTTAAAAAAATTCTTTAGACCCTTCAGAGTTTTAAAACCAAGAAGGAGACTGAGCCCCTATATACTGGACAAGGTATCAGCAACATATAGAAAGATAATTACACATTGTCCTGAGCTCCACAGTACTCTGCTGCCACCTAGTGTTCAATCATGTGAACTTCAAGTGCAACTATGCAAATCTTCCTCTCGGTTCATTTGGGGTTGTTGATCGCAGCTTTTCAGATAATATTCGTCAAGGCGACAACAATTCACAGAATTATTATCCTACACTTGACATTTCACGTCCTCAATGATGTTTTCATCACCTTTCTAGCTGGAACAATTTTCTGCAGAATATATTCCTCATCTTCTATTCATCACACGGCTTTATTGTTATACACAGCGCTAATGTATTGTTACTGCGGAGGAAAGTGACCAGAAAACCGGTCAATCTATATCACATCTATCTCATATCTATCTATCTCATATCTATCTCATATCTATCTATCTCATATCTATCTATATCACATCTATCTCATATCTATCTATCTCATATCTATCTCATATCTATCTATATCATATCTATCTATCTCATATCTATCTCATATCTATCTATCTCATATCTATCTATCTCCTATCTATCTATATCACATCTATCTATCTATCTCATATCTATCTCATATCTATCTATCTCATATCTATCTCATATCTATCTATCTCATATCTATCTATCTATCTATCTCATATCTATCTATCTATCTATCTATCTATCTCATCTATCTCATATCTATCTATATCACATCTATCTATCTATCTATCTCCTATCTATCTATATCACATCTATCTATCTATCTCATATCTATCTCATATCTATCTATATCACATCTATCTATCTATCTATCTCATATCTATCTCATATCTATCTATCTCATATCTATCTATCTATCTATCTATCTATCTCATATCTATCTTTTATCTATCTCATATCTATCTCATATCTATCTATCTCATATCTATCTATCATCTATCTCATATCTATCTATCTCATATCTATCTATCTATCTATCTCATATCTATCATCATCTCATATCTATCTATCTCATATCTATCTATCTCATATCTATCTCATATCTATCCATCTCATATCTATCTATCTATCTATCTATCTATCTATCTCATATCTATCTTTTATCTATCTCATATCTATCTATCTCATATCTATCTATCTATCTATTTCATATCTATCTATTTCATATCTATCTATCTATCTATCTCTTATCTATCTATCTCATATCTATCTATCTATCTATCTCATATCTATCTATCTCATATCTATCTATCTCATATCTATCTATCTATCTATCTCATATCTATCTATCTCATATCTATCTATCTCATATCTATCTCATATCTATCTATCTCATATCTATCTATCTATCTATCTATCTATCTCATATCTATCTTTTATCTATCTCATATCTATCTCATATCTATCTCATATCTATCTATCTCATATCTATCTATCTATCTATCTATCTCATATCTATCTATCTCATATCTATCTATCTATCTATCTATCTCATATCTATCTATCTATCTATCTCATATCTATCTATCTATCTCATATCTATCTATCTCATATCTATCTATCTATCTATCTATCTATCTATCTATCTAGTGGACAGGGAAGTGAGACGGCTCCGGGGGTGACCTCTGTGTAGGGGGTCGCCCAGGATTAGATCCACAGACTCCAGAAATCACCAGTCAGGTTTTGGATCATGAAGAAAACTGTAAATGTTATTATCCCCAAATAAAGTGCCACATTTCGGCAGCAGTATCCGAACACATGTATCCACAGAATAACTACTTTATGGGAAGCATAGGAGCTGGTGAACAATATTATAGTCTATTATTTTAATATCTGTTTCTTCTAATTCCAGATCTGGGACATGAATGGAGAAGAGAACATCACCAATCGGCTGCAGCCAGTATTGTCTATTGTATTACAGGATGGAACCGGAGCCTGCGTCTATGTATCCATCATTATGTGATCTATGGCGCTATTACAGTTATTCTGTGGATACATGTATTCGGCACTTCTATATATACAGTGACCCCCCGACCTACGATGGCCCCGACATATGATCATTTCAACATACGATGGCCTCTCAGAGGCAGCATCAACATACGATGCTTTTGTATGTCGGGGCCATCGCATAAACGGCTATCCTGCAGCGCAGAATGCTTCAGCTCCCCCCGGATAGCCGTTTACGGTGCCCCGTGTGGTCCGCTGACGATCACTTACCTGTCCTCGGGGCTCCGGCGCGTCCTCTTCGGGATCCCCTGCATCGTCGGCGCTCTCCATCGTCTTCATCACATCGCTGCGCGCGCCGTCCCGTCATCCAATAGTAGTGGCGTGCGTAGCGACGTGATGGCGGCGACGGAGAGCGAGGATGCCGGTGAAGCAGAGACGTCCGGAGCATCGAGGACACCTCGGGGGACGTGGCGACAGCGATGGAAAGCGACATCCCGGGCAGCGGGGACGTGCGGTGACGGTCCGGAGCGGCGGGGACAGGTGAGTATAACTTCCAATACCAGTGGTCTTCAACCTGCGGACCTCCGAATGTTGCAAAACTACAACTCCCAGCATGCCCGGACAGCCGTTGGCTGTCCGGGCATGCTGGGTGTTGTAGTTTTGCAACATCTGGAGGTCCGCAGGTTGTAGACCATTGTCCTATACTTTACATTGCACAGATCCCTCAACATACGATGGTTTCAACAAACGATGGTCCATTTGGAACGGATTACCATCGTATGTTGAGGGACCACTGTACTGTGAAATTCGGACCTCATGTTACGTGGACCTCTGTTGTGGTGTCTTTGAGTTGTGGCCATCTGTGACGCCGATTTGGTGTTCCAGCTGCCCCTGAACTCAACCTGACACGTGTGGAGCCGTCCGGCCTCATGTGATGCCCAGGGTTGACAACCCGACACCTAATGGGGAACGCGGAGGTGTTTCGATAAAGAATTCTGCCTATGTGAACTATTGTGCCCTTGACAAAGATGGTGCCTGGCTGCCTCTATTACCTGTATGCGCCTGTGCAGGTCTCTCTGTATGTGATCACCTTGACATTGATGTTGCTCCCTGCCTATTGGCTGGGTATCTACATGTGATGTGTGATGCAGCTCCGATCTCTACGCGCTTTCTGCCTGCGCTTGTACAGGGTAATCTACCCCTGTATTAACCCCTACAGGACCCATGACGTAACGGTACGTCCCGACACCCTGGGTCTTAAGGACCAGGGACGTACATTTACGTCATGGGCAATTTTAGTCCCTGCCGTGCGCCGGGCGGGGATCGGAGCGGGATGCCTGCTGAAATCATTCAGCAGGCATCCCGTGCAAATGCCCAGGGGGGTCATCAGACCCCGCCATGTCGGCGATCGCGGCAAATCGCAAGTGAATTCACACTTGCGATTTGCGCGATTCCGGGTCATTACGGGTCTATAGTGACCCGGTGACCCGGAATAGAAGGGGGATCGCGGGTGTCTAAGACACCCACGATCCCCCTGAAGCGATAGGAGTGAGGTGGCACGGGTGCCACCCCTCCTATCCCTGCTATTGGTGGTCTAGACGCGACCACCAACAGCAGATCGGGGGCGGGGGGTTTACTTTCGTTTTCCCCGTTCTGCCCTCCCACAATAGGCGGGGCAGGACGGGGAAATGACGGGGACCGGCGCCGAAGATCCACTTACCGATCCGGGCGGGCGTCGGAGGCTGCAGGCGACGGAGATCGGCGGGCGGCGATGACGTGCGGCTGGATCCGACGGAAGCCGGTGAGTTGCCTAGCAACATTTGGAGGGTACAGTTTGAGACCATTATACAGTGGTCTCTAACTGTAGCCCTCCAGATGTTGCAAAACTATAACTCCCAGCATGCCCAGACAGCTGTTTGGGCATGCTGGAATATGTAGTTTTGCAACAGCTGGAGGGCTACAGTTTGAGACCACTATATAGTGGTCCCTAAACTGTAGCCCTCCAGATCTTGCAAAACTACAACTCCTAGCATGCTCAAACAACTGTTTGCTGTCAGGGCATGCTGGGAATTGTAGTTTTGCAACAGCTGGAGGACCACAGTTTGGAGATCACTTTGCAGTGGTCTCTAAAACTGTAGCCCTCCAGATGCAAAACTGCAAATCCCAGCATGTCCAAACAGCAATCAGCTGTCTCGGCATGCTGGGAGTTGTAGTTGCGTACCTCCAGCTATTGCATGACTACATCTCCCAGCATGCCCTTCGGCGATCAGTACATGCTGGGAGTTGTAGTTTTGCAACAGCTGGAGGCACACTGGTTAGAAAATACTGAGTTAGGTAACAGAACCTAACTGAAGGTTTTCCAACCAGTGTGCCTCCAGCTGTTGCAAAAGTACAACTCCCAGCATGCACGGTCTGTCAGTACATGCTGGGAGTTGTAGTTTTGAAACAGCTGGAGGTTTGCCCCCCCCATGTGAACGTACAGTGTACATTCACACGGGCAGGCTTACAGTAAGTTTCCTGCTTCAAGTTTGGGCTGCGGCAAATTTTTCGCCGTAGCTCAAACTTCTAGCGAGAAACTTACCGTAACCCGCCAGTGTGAATGTACCCTAAAAACACTACACTACCACATAATAAAGGGTAAAACACTACATATACACCCCCTTACACTGTCCCCCCAATAAAAATGAAAAACGTATTGTATGGCAGTGTTTCCAAAACGGAGCCTCCAGCTGTTGCAAAACAACAACTCCCAGCATTTCCGGACAGCCACTGACTGTCCAGGCATGCTGGGAATTTAGCAACAGCTGGAGGCACCCTGTTTGGGAATCAGTGGCATAGAATACCCCTATGTCCACCCCTGTGCAATCCCTAATTTAGTCCTCAAATGCGCATCGCGCTCTCTCACTTCGGAGCCCTGTCGTATTTCAAGGCAACAGTTTAGGGCCACATATGGGGTATTTCCGTACTCGGGAGAAATTGCACTACTAATTTTGGGGGGCTTTTTCTCCTTTTACCCCTTAGGAAAAGGAAAAGTTGGGGCTACACCAGCTTGTTAGTGTAAAAAAAAAAAAAAAATTACACTAACATGCCGGTGTTGCCCTTTACTTTTTATTTTCACAAGCGTTAAAAGGAAAAAAAGACCCCCAAAATTTGTAACGCAATTTCTCCTGAATACAGAAATACCCCATATGTGGGTGTAAAATGCTCTGTGGGCACATAACAAGGCTCAGGAGTGAGAGCGCACTATGTACATTTGAGGTCTAAATTGGTGATTTGCACAGGGGTGGCTGATTTTACAGCGGTTCTGACATAACCCCCCCCAAAAAAAATACCCACATGTGACCCCATTTTGCAAACTACACCCCTCACGGAATGTAATAAGGGGTACAGTGAGCATTTACGCCCCACAGGTGTCTGACAGATTTTTGGAACAGTGGTCTGTGAAAATGAAAAATTGTATTTTTCATTTGCACAGCCCACTGTTCCAAAGATCTGTCAAACGCCAGTGGGGTGTAAATACTCACTGCACCCCTTATTAATTTCTGTGAGGGGTGTAGTTTCCAAAATAGGGTCACATGTGGGGGGTTCCACTGTTCTGGCACCACGGGGGGCTTTGTAAACGCACATGGCCCCTGACTTCCATTACAAAACATTTTTTTGCCAAAAGCTCAATGGCGCTCCTTCTCTTCTGAGCATTGTAGTGCGCCAGCAGAGCACTTGACGTCCACACATGGGGTATTTCCATACTCAGAAGAGATGGGGTTACAAATTTTGGGGGGTCTTTTCTGCTATTAACCCTTACAAAAATGTGAAATTTGGGGGGAAACACACATTTTAGTGAAATTATTATAATTTTTTTTTACATATGCAAAAGTCGTGAAACCCCTGTGGGGTATTAAGGCTCGCTTTATTCCTTGTTACGTTCCTCAAGGGGTCTAGTTTCCAAAATGGTATGCCATGTGTTTTTTTTTGCTGTTCTGGCACCATAGGGGCTTCCTAAATGCGACATGCCCCCCGAGCAAAATTTGCTCTCAAAAAGCCAAATATGACTCCTTCTCTTCTGAGCATTGTAGTTCACCCGTAGTGCACTTCAGGTCAACTTATGGGGTACCTCCATACTCAGAAGAGATGGGGTTACAAATTTTGGGGGGTCTTTTCTGCTATTAACCCTTGCAAAAATGTGAAATTTGGGGGGAAACACACATTTTAGTGAAAAAAAAATAATTTTTTTTTACATATGCAAAAGTCGTGAAACACCTTTGGGGTATTAAGGCTCACTTAATTCCTTGTTACGTTCCTCAAGAGGTCTAGTTTCCAAAATGGTATGCCATGTGTTTTTTTTTTGCTGTTCTGGCACCATAGGGGCTTCCTAAATGCAACATGCCCCCCAAAAACCATTTCAGAAAAACGTACTCTCCAAAATCCCCTTGTCGCTCCTTCGCTTCTGAGCCCTCTACTGCGCCCGCCGAACAATTTACATAGACATATGAGGTATGTGCTTACTCGAGAGAAATTGGGCTACAAATACAAGTATACATTTTCTCCTTTTACCCCTTGTAAAAATAAAAACATTGGGTCTACAAGAACATGCGAGTGTAAAAAATGAAGATTGTGAATTTTCTCCTTCCCTTTGTTGCTATTCCTGTGAAACACCTAAAGGGTTAAAACGCTGACTGAATGCCATTTTGAATACTTTGGGGGGTGCTGATTTTATAATGGGGTCATTTATGGGGTATTTCTAATATGAAGACCCTTAAAATCCACTTCAAACCTGAACTGGTCCCTGAAAAATAGTGAGTTTGAAAATTTTGTGAAAAATTGGAAAATTGCTGCTGAACTTTGAAGCCCTCTGGTGTCTTCCAAAAGTAAAAACACGTCAATTTTATGATGCAAACATAAAGTAGACATATTGTATATGTGAATCAAAATTTTTTTTATTTGGAATATCCATTTTCCTTACAAGCAGAGAGCTTCAAAGTTTGAAAAATGCAAATTTTTCAAATTTTTCATCAAATTTGGGGATTTTTCACCAAGAAAGGATGCAAGTTACCATAAAATTTTACCGCTATGTTAAAGTAGAATATGTCACGAAAAAACAATCTCGGAATCAGAATGATAACTAAAAGCATTCCAGAGTTATTAATGTTTAAAGTGACAGTGGTCAGATGTGCAAAAAACGCTCTGGTCCTGAGGTGTAAAATGGCCTGGTCCTTAAGGGGTTAAAGGGGTACTCCGGTGGAAAACTTTTTTTTTTTTTTTTTTTAAATCAACTGGTGCCAGAAAGTTAAACAGATTTGTAAATCACTTCTATTAAAAAAATCTTAATCCTTCCAGTACTTTTTAGGGGCTGTATACTAAAGAGAAATCCAAAAAAGAAATGCATTTCCTCTGATGTTCTGACCACAGTGCTCTCTGCTGACCTCTGCTGTCTATTTTAGGAACTGTCCAGAGCAGCATATGTTTGCTATGGGGATTTTCTCCTGCTCTGGACAGTTCCTAAAATGGACAGCAGAGGTCAGCAGAGAGCACTGTGGTCAGGACATCACAGGAAATGCATTTCTATTTTGAATTTCTCTTTAGTATACAGCCCCTAAAAAGTACTGGAAGGATTAAGATTTTTTAATAGAAGTGATTTACAAATCTGTTTAACTTTCTGGCACCAGTTGATTTAAAAAAAAAAAAAAAATAATAATAATAATAATAATAAAGTTTTCCATGGGAGTACCCCTTTAACATGTTGTACAGCTTACTTGTGAGTGTCCCGCCCCGACATATGCGACATATGCCCATTACTGTATTTCAGACTCACTGGCACATTATGTAGCACTTTATGGGTGTACAGTGGTCCCTCAAGTTACAATATTAATTGGTTCCAGGACGACCATTGTATGTTGAAACCATTGTATGTTGAGACCAGAACTCAATGGAAACCTGGTAATTAGTTCTGAAGCCCCAAAATGTCATCCAAAAATAGGAAAAACTAATATAGATAAAGCAAATCCTTACATAGAAAAGTAATAAAGATCTGCTGGGAGCTGTAAATCACTGTCTGTGTCTGTGTTTCCCAACCAGGGTGCCTCCAGCTGTTGCAAAACCGTTGGCTGTCCGGGCATGCTGGGAGTTTTAGTTTTGCAACAGCTGGAGGCACCCTGTTGGGGAACAATAGTTTATGTAGAGGACAGGAGCATCTTCAGGGTCCTATACAGTACACACAGTGTCCTAAATGGAGCCGCCCTTACTTGGTGTCCAAAGGAGCAGCTAACCCTGGTACAGGTAAGGAGTAGTACAGAACTTGTAGTTCCTCCCTGTACTGTAGGGTGCGCTACCAGACACCAGTCAGTGCATGCACTTCAGTAATACAGGTAAAGAGTACAGAATATGTAATACCTCCCTGTACTGTAGGGGGTGCTACCAGACACCAGTCAGTGCATGCACTTCAGTAATACAGGTAAAGAGTACAGAACATGTAATACCTCCCTGTACTATAGGGGGCGCTAACAGACACCAGTCAGTGCATACACTTCAGTAATACAGGTAAAGAGTACAGAACTTGTAGTTCCTCCCTGTACTGTAGGGTGCGCTACCAGACACCAGTCAGTGCATGCACTTCAGTAATACAGGTAAAGAGTACAGATCATGTAATACCTCCGTGTACTATAGGGGGTGCTACCAGACACCAGTCAGTGCATACACTTCAGTAATACAGGTAAAGAGTACAGAACATGTAATACCTCCCTGTACTGTAGGGGGTGCTACCAGACACCAGTAAGTGCATACACTTCAGTAATACAGGTAAAGAGTACAGAACATGTAATACCTCCCTGTACTGTTGGAGGCGCTACCAGACACCAGTCAGTGCATGCACTTCAGTAATACAGGTAAAGAGTACAGAATATGTAATACCTCCCTGTACTGTAGGGGGTGCTACCAGACACCAGTCAGTGCATGCACTTCAGTAATACAGGTAAAGAGTACAGAACATGTAATACCTCCCTGTACTATAGGGGGCGCTAACAGACACCAGTCAGTGCATACACTTCAGTAATACAGGTAAAGAGTACAGAACATGTAATACCTCCCTGTACTGTAGGGGGCGCTACCAGACACCAGTCAGTGCATACACTTCAGTAATACAAGTAAAGAGTACAGAACATGTAATACCACCCTGTACTGTAGGGGGCGCTACCAGACAGCCAGTAAGTGCATACACTTCAGTAATAGAGGTGATTTACCAGTAAAATGCCCATTCTGATTGGTCAGTTCCTCCAGTTGTGACACGTTTCACAGATCTGGACTGTCTGTACATTGTATGTTGAGTCTGGTTTCAACTTACAATGGTCCAGAAAAGACCATTGTATGTTGAAACTATTGTATGTTGAGGCCATTGTAAGTTGAGGGATCACTGTATATACATGAGACACAACGGTGCACATACATGAGATATGAATACAGATTGTTGATGAAGAATAAGCACTTTAATTTGTTGTGTAGATATTATATGCACATATTTTTATGCACTGATGTTTACATGTGTGGGGAGCCATGGTGAATGGCGGGACCACGGGGTGTAGCTGTGTAAGGTGGATGGGGCAGATGGTGTTAACCCCAGGGGCAAGATGTTATTAATGTCTAATGTTCATGACGCCAGAGTGGTTTTTGGGGATCAGGAACCACCCAAACGATATCCCCGTTATCCCAAGGTTAGGCAGGGCAAGAAGAGTCCACGAGAAATTTAAAGTGAAAGTAAAACGATCTTTATCTTTATTTGGAATATCGATCTTTATTTGGAATATCCATTTTCCTTACAATTGGAGAGCTTCAAAGTTAAAAAAAAATGCAACATTTTCAAAATTTTCATGAAATTTTGGGACTTTTCACCAAAAAAGGATGCAAGTAACGCCGAAAATTTACCACCAAAATAAAGTAGAATATGTCACGAAAAAACAATCACAGAATCAGAATATTCGGTAAAAGCGTTTTCGCGTTATTAATTCGTAAAGTGACGGTGGTCAGAATTGCGAATTACAATTGTCCATACATGCTCTGCTTTTTGTTGCTGAACTGGGAACAGGATTAATAAGGACTGTGACCAGTCCTGGTAACTTTACTTAACCCCTTAAGGACTCCGCATTTTTCCGTTTTTGCATTTTTTCCTCATCACCTTCTAAAAATCATAACACTTTCAATTTTGCACCTAAAAATCCATATGATGGTTTATTTTTTGTGCCTCCAATTCTACTTTGCAGTGACATCAGTCATTTTACCCAAAAATCCACGGCGAAACGGCAAAAAAATAATTGTGTGACAAAATTGAAGAAAAAAATTTCATTTTGTAACTTTTGGGGGCTTCCGTTTCTACGCAGTGCATTTTTTGGTCAAAATTCTGTAGGTCCATACGGTTAAAATGATACCCTACTTACATAGGTTTGATTTTGTCGCACTTCTGAAAAAAATCATAACTACATGCAGGAAAATGTATAAGTTTAAAATTGTCATCTTCTGACCCCTGTAACTTTTTTTTATTTTTCCACGTACGGGGCGGTATGAGGGCTCATTTTTTGCGCCGTGTTCTGAGGTTTTTATCGGTACCATTTTTGTGTTGATCGGACTTTTTGATCGCTTTTTATTCATTTTCTTATGATATAAAAAGTGACCAAAAATAAGCTATTTTGGACCTTGGAATTTTTTTGGCGCGTACGCCATTGACCGTGCGGTTTAATTAATGATATCATTTTATAGTTCAGACATTTACGCACGCGGCGATACCACATAAGTAAATTTTTTTCCAATTAAAAGTTTATTGTTTTTTTTTAAATAAAGAGTACAAAACAGAGATAAGGAATAACAAGGACAAAGTTATTAAGAACAATAGGTCAGATATAGACTGCAGGACAGTGCTAAAATAAGCATACAAACTGACCAAAGCTGAGCTGCCGGGAAGCATTTACTTTCGTTTTCAGACGTGGCGGTCAACTTTGATCTCTGCGGCTGAAGGGTTAACAGCGCGCGGCACAACGATCGATGTTAGCGATCTGTTAGCCCAGGGTCCCGGCTATCGTTAGCATCCGGGACCGACCCGGTGCTTTTTACACCGTGATCGGGCTCAGGGCGTACAGGTACGCCCTGAGTCCTTAAGAGGTTTTTATCACTATGCAGTTGGTGATACTCGACTATGCATAATAATTGACTATACATAACACAACATTTGGACTTTACAGGCAATATTATATACATGACTAGATACGACAATGGCGGATTGGGTTGCCTGAGGCTTTCTGCTCAATGCCTTGGCTACTGGGGTCCCTTGGCATGTAAACACTTCTCCCCAGAACACTTATTAATTTTATGCTAGACATTTTGGGTAGATAACATTTGACATTCTGTTACCTTACACTTGATCACGTGCTTTATTGAGTATTCGGAATACCTTCTGGCCAGGAAAGTATCCTTTGCACGAACATATGACATTTGACATGAGTGACATATGACATTGGTGTGGACTGTGTGGTTTTTAAGTGTTACAGTCCTACTGTATGTGACTTCTATGTGTACATGACTTATATGTACTTTATGTGTACTGAAAACTATGTGTAGTACACGACTTTACTGTTTACTGTACTTGATGCTTAATCTTTGTATCTGGCTGGTATCTGACCCTGCGTGGACCCCGTGACTCGACTTTCGTCCTGCAGAGTCTTCCAGGTAAATAGCTCTTCCTGGACCTTCTCCGACCTGGACCCACCCTCTTCAAAGGTGGCTGCAGTATTCTGACTTACAAATCTCTGGTAGAACGGGGGCATCTCCACGTCTTCCCACTCGTTTTCGACAGGTGGTTCTTCGCCGGGGGCCATTCGGGATAGCATTGCCATTCATAATGCCATCATAATTGGCCAATCTGGAAACCCAACTTTGTTCAATGGCACCCAGTTTGACGTGTTCAGGTGGGCTAACGGATTATTATCTGTGCAGACAGTGAAGGGTGTAGCAGGCAAATAATCCTTGAACTTCTCAGTCACAGCCCAAACGAGGGCAAGGAGTTCCTGCTTGAAGGAACTGTAATTGGCATCGCTCTTCTCTGCTCAGTTTAGATGGCCCAAGCATCGCTCCATCAGCTGCTGGAAGGTAACAGGGGCATTGCCCAGCCCAAACGGCATACTCTTTAATGCAAACAATCCCATGGGTGTCACGAAGTCTGTCTTCTCTCGGTCTTCCACAGCCATAGGCACTTGCCAATACCCACTGGTTAAGTCCAAGGTGGAGAAGTAAGTGGACGATTCAAGGGCAGTGAGTGACTCTTTGATCCTTGGAAGGGGATAAACGTCCTTATGTGTGACATTGTTCAGCTTCCTGTCGTCGACACAGAAACGAATGGTCCCATCCTTCTTTTTGGCTAAGACAAGGGGTGCCGCCCAGGGACTCTGACTTTCTTGTTGTTCATGTCGACTAGCATCTTCTTGACAGTTTGGTACATGCCTGGCGTGACCGGGCGGTGTCTTCCTTTGATAGGTGGACTGTTGCCTGTCAAAATCTGAAGCTGTATCATGGACATATGTCCAAAGTCTGTAGGATGCTTTCTGAAAGCTTCTTGGTACTTCTTAGCGACATTGATGACTCCCTTAACTTGATCTGTTGGAGTAGTTTCATCTCCCACTTGAAGTTGTGGCCACCAGGGCTCAGGGGGACTTTCAGTAGAACCAGGAGTCACTTGAGCTGTCCATTGCTGAGCCACCTTACATTTTGATAGGATGTCACTTGACTCTAGAAGACACAACTGGGCAACTGGAGTGTATTTTGGTAAGACGGTAGCCACACTGGACAAATTGACTAGTCAGAATGGAACTCTCCCATTGGTAACTGTGACCAGACTTCTTGCTGCTCGAACTAGAGGATGATCTTCTAACTGTATAGGCTCTAGCAGGGCTTTGTGATCCTGCCTGTATATTAGTTTTCCGTTATCTGCCACTACCCAAAATCAACATCGTCAGGTTCACACAACAAATTAGCATTCCAGTACTTATAAAAAACATCTTTAGATATAGTGGACACTTGTGATCCTGTATCTATCAACCCCTCCAATTGCACTTTTACATAGGGGCAGGAGTCGACATAAAGGGATAATCCTGACTTAGGATGTTCTGGAGTTGTGACTGCTGGCTGATTTCCTGGGGACCGGTCCTCGACCCCAAGGGGATTCCGTTTAAACCCCAGCAGTGCATTGTCCAGTGTCTAGACTTGTTACAGTGAGTACAGAAGGGTCTATTACTCCCAGAATACCTAGCAGGTGAAGGAGCACGGTAACTGGCATTATATGGGGCAGGAGTAGAGGGTGTTTCTCTAGGCAAGGATTGCTCACGGGAGAGTGGAGCAGGCCGGTTGGCGAGCTCCCTGATAACCTTAGTCAATTGTGCAAGGTCTTGTTTAACCCCTTAAGGACCAAGGACGTACCGGTACGTCCTTGGTCCTGCTCTTCTGATATAACGCGGGGTTACACAGTAACCCCGCGTCATATCACGGCGGGCCCGGCGTCATAGTGAAGCTGGGACCCGCCTCTAATAGCGCGCAGCGCCGATCGCGGCGCCGCGCGCTATTAACCCTTTAGCCGCGCGCTCAGAGCTGAGCCGCGCGGCTAAAAGTGAAAGTGAAAGTTCCCGGCCAGCTCAGTCGGGCTGTTCGGGATAGCCGCGGCTAATCGCGGCATCCCGAACAGCTGACAGGACAGCGGGAGGGCCCCTTCCTGCCTCCTCGCTGTCCGATCGCCGAATGACTGCTCAGTGCCTGAGATCCAGGCCTGAGCAGTCATGCGGCAGAATCGTTGATCACTGGTTTCTTATGAGAAACCAGTGATCAAAGTAGAAGATCAGTGTGTGCAGTGTTATAGGTCCCTATGGGACCTATAACACTGCAAAAAAAAAGTGAAAAAAAAAGTGAATAAAGATCATTTAACTCCTCCCCTATTAAAAGTTTGAATCACCCCCCTTTTCCAATAAAAAAAAAACACAGTGTAAATAAAAATTAAAATAAACATATATGGTATCACCGCGTGCGGAAATGTCTGAATTATAAAAATATATCATTAATTAAACCGCTCGGTCAATGGCGTGCGCGCAAAAAAATTCCAAAGTCCAAAATAGTGCATTTTTGGTCACTTTTTATATAATTTAAAATTGAATAAAAAGCGATCAATAAGTCCTATCAATGCAAAAATGGTACCGTTAAAACTTCAGATCACGGCGCAAAAAATTAGCCCTCATACCGCCCCATACACGGAAAAATAAAAAAGTTATAGGGGTCAGAAGATGACAATTTTAAACGTATACATTTTCCTGCATGTAGTTATGATTTTTTCCAGAAGTCCGACAAAATCAAACCTATATAAGTAGGGGATCATTTTAATCGTATGGACCTACAGAATACATATCAGGTGTCATTTTTACCGAAAAATGTACTACGTAGAAACGGAAGCCCCCAAAAGTTACAAAACAGCGTTTTTTTTTCAATTTTGTCGCACAATGAATTTTTTACCGCTTCACCGTAGATTTTTGGGCAAAATGACTGACGTCATTACAAATTAGAATTGGTGGCGCAAAAAATAAGCCATCATATGGATTTTTAGGTGCAAATTTGAAAGAGTTATGATTTTTTAAAGGCAAGGAGCAAAAAACGAAAATGCAAAAACGGAAAAAACCCCGGTCCTTAAGAGGTTAATACTTTGTAAGTATGAATCCGTAGTGACTGACATGATTGCTTGGACTGCAGTCGGGACAGTTGAACGGGACAGTATAGGCCCCTGAGGGCTCCTGAGCAGGTGCAAGGGGAGAAAAAACATCGTTAGACTCAGTCCTGGATTCTACTTCGATGGCCAGTCTTTTAACCCCTTAAGGACTCAGGGTTTTTCCGTTTTTGCACTTTCGTTTTTTCCTCCTTACCTTTTAAAAATCATAACCCTTTCAATTTTCCACCTAAAAATCCATATTATGGCTTATTTTTTGCGTCGCCAATTCTACTTTGCAGTGACATTAGTCATTTTACCCAAAAATGCACGGCGAAACGGAAAAAAAAATCATTGTGCGACAAAATCGAAAAAAACCCGCCATTTTGTAACTTTTGGGGGCTTCCGTTTCTACGCAGTGCATATTTCGGTAAAAATTACACCTTATCATTATTCTGTAGGTCCATACGGTTAAAATGATACCCTACTTATATAGGTTTGATTTTGTCGCACTTCTGGAAAAAATCATAACTACATGCAGGAAAATTTATACGTTTAAAAATGTCATCTTCTGACCCCTATAACTTTTTTATTTTTCCATGTACGGGGCGGTATGAGGACTCATTTTTTGCGCTGTGATCTGAAGTTTTTATTGGTATGATTTTTGTTTTGATCTGACTTTTTGATCACTTTTTATTCATTTTTTAATGTTATAAAAAGTTACCAAAATACGCTTTTTTGGACTTTGGAATTTTTTTGCGCGTACGCCATTGACCGTGCGGCTTAATTAATGATATATTTTTATAGTTCGGACATTTACGCATGCGGCGATACCACATATGTTTATTTTTATTTTTTTTACACTGTTTTATTTTTTTTATGGGAAAAGGGGGGTGATTCAAACTTTTATTAGGGAAGGGGTTAAATGACCTTTATTTGGCGATGTGTGGTATTAGCCGCGGGTCCCGGCCATTGATTAGCCAGGACCCACGCGATATGATGCGGGATCGCGGCGCGATCCCGCTTCATATCGCGGGAGCCGGCGCAGGACGTAAATATACGTCCTGCGTCGTTAAGGGGTTAAAAGGACAGACTGGAGTTCTGAACTGCTAGCATTTTCAACTGGGCTTTGTCCCATTTATTATGAGCCCCATCAATAAACCTGTCCATTAACACCTTGTTGCCCTGCTCAGGTGTGATACCATCTATTTTTTGAACAGACTCTAGGGCCTTCTGTTGGGCTACGGCATAAGCTCTTAGAGTATCGCCTGGTTTCTGTCGCCTCTCATACAATCGGAGACGTACCTCTGATGGAGAATGTGACTCAAATACCTGGTAGAGCCCTTCAAGTGCTGGTCCTTGTAGTTGTCCTGTGAGCAGCTGCACCTGTTGATTAGGAGGGAGAGAGTAAAAGACAAACAAACTCTGAATCTTCTCCGTGAAATCCATCAGGGTGAAGGGGTCTCCATTGTAGATAGGGAGGACAGGATTCCCCAAGAATACCGGCGCTGACATCTTGTAGACTTTTTGATGTACGCCATCACTTTAAGATGAATTGAGCATGCTGTCACTTTAAGATGATTTGAGTGCGCTGTCGCTTTAAGATGATTTGAGTGCGCTGTCGCTTTAAGATGATTTGAGTGCGCTGTCTCTTTAAGAAGATTTGAGTGCGTCGTCTCTTTAGGAAGATTTGGGTGCGCTGGCTCTTTAAGATGCTTTGGAATATGCAGTAGCAATTTAAACCTTGATTAACAGGAAACCTCCAAGTGGCGCTCCCCCTCTTATGCAGTGACTAACCGTGGACTTTGTTGGGCACTACAGGGTTAATGCGAACTTCCACCTGTACTGGAGACTGATTGCGGGAGATCATTGGTTTATGCAGAGTCTGCGCTGCAGCGGGTACTTGCCAATATATTGCAGAGCCGGACGCAGCTGCCCTTCGATATGGCTGCACCCAGGGAACTTACTGTTTGGTCCGGATGGTAAAGTCTCCCCTCATGCAACACGGGGCAGATCTTTAGTTCTGGCTGGCACACTGGAGAGGTGTCACCGCTGAGGACTGATGGGGGCGGAGCTGCGGCCGCTCGCGCAGGAAACAGCATACTCTGTTTAACCCCTTCAGGTACTGACTTCACACACTTGGCAATAACAACTAACAGTCTTTCTTTCACCTCCCCCACTACTTTATCGGCGCCCACTAACTCTTGGCAATAAAGACAGTCCCGCACAATTTTCGGGTGCAAACTTTTTCGCAACTGCATGCGATTTACTTTGGACACAGTTTAGACTCAGACTAGGGGGGAGGACTTGAGGCTTTATGGTTAAGGCACGCACCCGTATCCTGTAACTGGTGGCTTTGTGGTTAAGTGGTTAAGGCACACACCAGTATCCTGTTTGTGGTGCCAAAGTTGTGGTGAGCCACGGTGAATGGCGGAACCACGGGGTGCAGTGGTGTAGGTGGATGGGGCAGATGGTATTAACCCCATGGGCAACATGTTATTATCCCCTTATGTTCGTGACGCCAGAGTGGTTTTTGGGTATTGGGAACCACCCAAACGATATCCCCATTATCCCAATGGCTAGGCAGTTAAATGAGAGTCTACGACCAGGTTATGGTTAACGGAGGCTTTACTGAGGTCAGACAGGTGTTAAAGTCTTTACAGCTCGGCCAGAATCCCAGAGAGTCATCCAGTAACACGGAAAGGGCCCTGCAGCTTGCTTGGGGTTGCAATACTTTTGGATCAGACTTCCATGCAGCCACTCTGACTATAATTGACTTGACTGGTAACTTGACTTGGTTGTAGGTAGAGACAGTAGACATAGATGGCTGGACTTACTGACATATGTACTTGAGGCCTCCAGGTGGACTGGATGCTGGATCTGAGGTGTCTGTGCTTTGCTGTCCTCAGCAGGAGTGATGGTGTAAGAGAGTGATTGTAATGGCTGCCCCTCTAATAAAGGGGGCTGAGCCAGAAGCCCATAGGTCAAGCTGCAGGTCATGTGTTTAACTGGTGCTCTCTGGGTAACATGTGATGACATAACATTTGATAACTCCAAAGGTCCTTCAGACATTTACATTGGTCCTCCAAAGGTCCTTTATACTTTATATACACGTAATACATAACCTTGTACTGACTAGACATAGTAACACTAACTTCATTATGGGGGAGACACTGCAGGAGACCCCCAGGACACTGAGGGACTCAACCTGGCCCTCTAAGTGTAGTGCAGGACTGTGTTCTGTACTGGGACATTACACATGTTTTATATGATTATACAAATGATGTATCAATTGAGTGATGTCACTAAAGCTATATAAGAGCCAATGTTTGTTCTCTGCACTATACCTGATGTATACTTGAATGTAGACGGGCAGATGTGCTGCTTTTCTGGAATACTTTCTATACTGCTCAAAAAAATTAAGGGAACACTTTTTTTTTTTTTAAATCAACTTTTGCCAGAAAGTTAATCAGATTAGTAAATGACCTCTATTAAAAAATCTTAATACTTCCATTACTTATTAGCTGCTGAATACTACAGAGGAAATTCTTTTCTTTTTGGAACAGAGAGCTCTCTGCTGACATCATGACCACAGTGCTCTCTGCTGACATCTCTGTCCATTTTAGGAACTGTCCAGAGCAGCATATGTTTGCTAAGGGGATTTTCTCCTACTCTGGACAGTTCTTACAATGGACAGAGATGTCAGCAGAGAGCACTGTGCTCATGATGTCAGCAGAGAGCTCTGTGTTCCAAAAAGATTTTTTAATAGAAGTCATTAGCAAATCTGTTTAACTCTCTGGCACCAGTTGATTAAAAAATAAAAAAAATAAAGGTTTTCTACCGGAGTACCCCTTTAAACAACACATTGTAACTCTAAGTCCCTGACACTTGTGTGAAATCCCACTGTCCACTCAGGAAGAACACTGATTGACAATCAATTTCACATGGAACAGACAACAGGTGGGAATAATAGGCAATTAGCAAGACACCCCCAATAAAGGAGTTGTTCTGCAGGTGGTGACCACAAACCACTTCTCAGTTCCTATACTTCCTGGCTGATGTTTATGTCACTTTTGAATGCTGGCGGTGCTTTCACTCTAGTGGTAGCATGAGACGGAGTCTACAACCCACACAAGTAGCTCAGGTAGTGCAGCTCATCCAGGATGGCACATCAATGCGAGCTGTGGCAAGAAGGTTTGCTGTGTCTGTCAGCGTAGTGTCCAGAGCATGGAGGCGCTACCAGGAGACAGGCCAGTACATCAGGAGACATGGAGGAGGCTGTACGAGGGCAACAACCCAGCAGCAGGACCGCTACCTCCGCCTTTGTGCAAGGAGGAGCACTGCCAGAGCCCTGCAAAATGACCTCCAGCAGGCCACAAATGTGCATGTGTCCACTCAAACGGTCAGAAACAGACTCCATGAGGGTGGTATGAGGGCCCAACGTCCACAGGTGGGGGTTGTGCTTACAGCCCAACACCATCCTCCACCTCATCAGGATCATGCCCAGGCGTTGTAGGGAGGTCATACGGGCACGTGGAGGCCACACACACTACTGAGCCTCATTGGGACTTGTATTAAGGACATTACATATAGTTGGATCAGCCTGTAGTGGGGTTTTCCATTGTGATTTTGAGTGTGACTCCATATCCAGACCTCCAGGGGTTCATACATTTGATTTCCATTGATAATTTTGTGATGATTTTGTTGTCAGCGCATTCAACTATGTAAAGAGAAAATTATTTCCTACGATTAGTTCATTCATCAGATCTAGGATGTGTTATCTTAGGGTTCCCTTAGTGTTGTGAGCAGTGTATATACTACACATACACCTTGTCTTTGGTTGGAATTTGATGCCTGTTCCCTATATGGAGTGATGCATGCTCTGCTAAGCCAAGTGTGCATGAATATAAAGAGATTGGCATTGGTAGCTGTCTGCCAGCTTTAATATGTATTATTTTATAGATTTTACCTTGCACTAGTTACCAAAGCATTTATTGCCCAAGGATGATGCAAAGAAAGAGACCTCTATATTCTGTTATCTGAGCCCTGGTGCATACCCACCATAGAGGCAACAGCTACCATGGGGCCAATGAGGAGGGGGCCCAACATGAATAGTGTCTACTGCTTCCCAACTTATGGTCATAGAATTTTCTTTTTACTTCCCCTAGGGGGAGCTCAGCAGTAGCCAAATGAATCCATGGTTAGTCAGCTGCTCCTAGTGGTAATTTGAGGTAGTGATTTTGATTTTTTTTTTTTATTTCCTATAATTTTGTTGTGATTTATGCTGCCCCTAGTGGTGACTGGAGGTGGTGATTTTTTTATTTTAATTTTTTTTTTCATCTTATAATTTTCATTTGATTTATGCTGCCCCTAGTGGTGACTGAAGGTAGCTTATTTATTTTTGTTTGTTTCATCTTATAATTTTCATTTGATTTATGCTGCCCCTAGTGGTGACTGGAGGTAGTGATTTTTTTATTTATTTTTTATGTATTTTATCTTATAATTTTCATTTGATTTGTGCTGCCCCTACTGGTACCTGGAGGTAGTGATTTTTATTTGTATAATTTTTTTTATTTCATCTTATAATTTTCATATGATTTATGCTACTCATATTGGTGAAGAAATAGTTAATTACATTTTTTTTTTCATCTTATAATTCTCATTAGATTTATGCTGTCCCTAGTGCTGACTGGAGGTGGTGATTTTTTAATTTTTTATTTCATCTGATTTATGCTACCCCTAGTGGTGACTGGAGGTAGTGATTTTTATTTTTATTTATTTTTTTAATCTTAAAATTTTTATTTTATTTATGCTGCCCCCAGTGTTGACTAGAAGTAGTGATTTTTTTATTTCATCTTATAATTTTCATTAGTGGTGACTGGAGGTGGTGTTTTTTTTTTCCCTTCTTTTCAATCTTATGATTTTCATTAGATTTATGCTGCCCCTAGTGGTCTCTGGAGGTAGTGTTTTTTTATTTATTTATTTCATCTTATAAGTTTCACTTGATTTATGCTGCCCCTAGTGGTGACTGGAGGTAGTGATTTTTATTTTATTTTTTATTTCATCTTATCAATTTCATTTGATTTATGCTGCCCCTAGTGGTCACTGGAGGTAGTGTTTTTCTTTTTATTTCATCTTATAATTTTCATTTCATTTATGCTGCCCCTAGTGGTGACTGGAGGTAGTGATTTTTTTTTTTTCATCTTCTAATTTTTATTTGATTTATGCTACCCCTAGTGGTGGCTGGAGGTAGTGATTATTATTTTATTTATTATTTCATCTTATCATTTTCATTTGATTTATGCTGCCCCTAGTGGTGACTAGGGGTAGTGATTTTTATTTTTTTATTTCATCTTATAATTTTCATTTGATTTATGCTGCCCCGAGTGGTGACTGTAAGTAGTGATTTTTTTTTATTTCATCTTATAATTTTCATTTGATTTATACTTTCCCCATAAGCCATTAAAAAGACTAAAACCACTACTTAAATGGGTACTCCAGTGGAACATTTTTTATTCAAATTAACTGGTGCCAGAAAGTTAAACAGATTCTAATTTTGATTAATTCTATTAAAAAAATCTTAATCCTTCCAGTACTTATCAGCTGCTGCATGCTGCAGAGGAAGTTGTATAGTTCTTTCTGTCTGACCACAATGCTCTCTGCTGACACCTCTGTCCATGTCAGGAATTGTCCATAGCTGAAGAGGTTTGCTATGGGGATTTGCTCCTACCCTGACAGTTCCTGACACAGACAGAGGTGTCAGCAGAAAGCACTGTGGTCAGACTGAAAAGAACAACTCAACTTCCTCTTGAGCATACAGCAGCTGAGAAGTACTGGAAGGATTAAGATTTTTTAATAGACGTAATTTACAAAGCTGTTTAACTTTCAGGAGCCAGTTGATTTGAAAATAAATAAATAACTAAATAAATAAAATGTTTTCCACTGGAAGAACACTTTAAAAAGTACCTGTCACCAAATAAACTGTTCTGAACTAATTCAGGCTATATTCCCTAACTATTCCTAACACCCCTCCAGCCCTTAAAAAAATGTCAGAGCTTTAAAAAGCTGTGTATCATACCTTTATTCTTGCTCCCATGTGCATTATCCCAGCAGGAGAAAGTAGGCGTTTCCCAGCAGGCATGACATCACTGAAGCCTGCTGGGGGACCACTTCCACCCTCACATGGTTGCAGTACTGTGATGAATAGAAGGCTCTGTGCATGTTTCAGTCTGTGTTGCTATCATTGATGCTCTCCTTCAGCGGTCATTCTGCATCTTTCTGTGAGAATCTGTGGAGCTTTCACTTTTTGTGCAGCTGTCAATCAAGCTCCGTGCAGAGAATCACTTCCTGAGTTTGGACTCCTGCCAGGCCAGGAGGAGACAAAACTCACTGAATTAATTTGAGGCAGGGAACAGAACAGAGCCCCCTAGTGGCCATTTTTTTCTATTACATTTTAAACATATTTATGTTGATAATTTTAAAAGCAAGTGATTGGGAAAGTGTCTTCTAATTACACAAGGAACAATATATTAAAAGTTTTATTTGGTGACAGGTACTCATTACTGGTTAGACTATGAAAACCGAATATTGTTTACTGTAAATCTGTTATACTCCATTC
Source organism: Hyla sarda (assembly GCF_029499605.1). NCBI lineage: Eukaryota > Metazoa > Chordata > Amphibia > Anura > Hylidae > Hyla > Hyla sarda. The sequence goes on from NC_079191.1 coordinate 18,517,882, forward strand.
ACATCCAAAGCTGCATTGAAAATTGTTCTGGTTTTAAACATTCATGATATGCTAAATAAGTGTTTCCCAATCAGTGCGCCTCCAGCTGTTGCAAAACTACAACTTGTAGTTGTAGTTTTGCAACAGCTGGAGTCGCACTGGTTGGGAAACACTTGACTACAAGAATGGTGACACTACATGATGGCGACACTACAGTACTTTCTATGTGAAGGATGATGAGAGTGCGCAGCAATAGCTGTATGTTTGTAGCATTAGGGAATATATCAGGGCACGCTGCGCCTCGTATCGCTCTCGTGTCTCGCAGTGTATTGAGTTTCTTATCACAATCTCAGCGAGGGTGAAGCCGCTCGCCGCCTGTAATTTGCTCCACTTATTATCTCCCGAGTCTCTTGTAAAACTTTGTGATAGAACTAGGTCTGCACCGTGCTGAGAGACGGCACGAGATGTTCCCGGTTCCTGATGGATTCTCTACTGTGAGAGGATAATGACACAGTTAAAGGGGGACTCCACCCAAGGCAAGTCACCCTCCCCACCACTGCGGTGTAAGTTGTTATACTCCTCACAGGTAATAGTGTAGATCAGTGTTTCCCCAATATCTTGGCTCTCCAGCTTTGGCTGAACTACAACTCCTATCATGCACTGAAAGCTGTCGGCTGTCAAGGCATGATGGGAGTTGTGTTTTTAAAACAAAAGAAAAAAATAAATAATGCTCATATATGTTACTCGCTAGGTCATGCTGATTCTTTAAATATCTTTTTTATTGGTCTAGCTTCTGTATTTGGCTCACAAATCCCTCTGTTCTGCTGCTCACTCATTCTGACATCCTCTACTCAGGAAGGTGCATGTCCGAAGCCAGCACTGAGCCCGCCCTCACTCACCATGTATTCACTTCCTCCCTGAGTCTGCTGTGCTGGGTCTTTTCATACAATCACTACAGGCTGCTCTGTAATAGTGTTGAGCGGCATAAGCCATATTTGAATTCATGATATTTCGCGAATATATGGACGAATATTCATCCTATATTCGCTAAATTCGCATATTCGTAATATTCATGTTTTATTTTCGCATATGCGAAACTTTGCGTATGCGAAAATTAGCATATGCACGCCAGTCTCACACAGTATTATAAGAGCCTTCTTTACACCACACAAGCTGGAAGCAGAGAGGGACGATCACTGTGATGTGTACTGTGAAAAAAAAAATAACGAATATTCGTAATTGCGAATATATATAGTGCTATATTCGCGAATATGCGATATTCGCGAATAAAATTTGCATTGCGAATATTCGCGAGCAACACTACTCTGTAACCCCCTCCTCTCTTTTTTTATGCTGCAGCCTTATAGGACAGGAGTGAGCATTGAGCAGTGGAAGTCCTGCCCTCACTTTCTGGACTATGTCAAGCCCTGTTCTTTAGCTGGGACAAAGATGATGCTTCAGCCAGACAGGATTATGTTCTGGATGATATGGGGACCCCTAGTGGTCTTTTCTTTATAAGCCATGGTTTCTATAAAAAGGAGATAAAAAAATTATTTAGGAAGTATACTAGCATGGTAGTTTTGCCAAGATGTTTATTTTTTATTTTTTTATTATTCATTATTATGGTGACAACCGACCCCCTTTACTAAAACTAAAAACTTCAAGGGTGACCCCAAAATTTATACACAATCGCAGTGTAAATTTGGTGACTACAGGGATGGTGCATTTTATGCTGCAGGCTGGCTGGGAGTAGTAGTCCTTTGACTGTAATGTCACATAGCAGGCTGAGGTAGCTAACCTGATGGTCCCTCAGTGGCGTTGCGACCCGGGTGCGGGGGGTGCGGCCCGCACCGGGTGACACCAACCTAATGGGGTGACACCAAGACGCTCCGTAGCCCCACCCCCCCCCCCCCTCCCCAGCTACACAGACCCCCCCCCCCCATCTGTGCCCGACCGGCCTCCCATCCGTCAGCAAGCCCCCCCCCCCCCGCGCTGTGTGTGCGGTGCGCCCGTCCATCAGCAACCCCCCCCTCTTTCTCCTGCACTGTGCGCCCGTCCATCATCACACCCCCCCTCACCTTCACCAGCATTGTGCCCGGCCTCCGCTCCCACGTCTGCGCCGGCCTGACGTCACACCGCATGGCCGCGCAGGAGGACGTCAGTTACGTCACTCGCACGGCGCCCGGTGAGAAGGAGTGCTGCGCTGGATGGGTGAGTGTGTATGTCTGTCTCTCTGTCTGTCTCTATCTATGCTTGTGTGTGTGTATGAGACTCTGTGTGTGTGTGACTGTGTATGTGTGTCTGTGAGTGTGTGTGTCTCTCTGACTGTGTGTGTTTGTGTGTGTCTCTCTCTCTGTGTTGTATGTGTTTTTTGTGTGTGTGTGTGTGGGGGGGGGGGGGGGGTGGTTGTATAACCAGCAATCTATTGTGGGGAGACTTTGACCCATTGTGGGGAACCTGCAAGGGAACCTGCGGCCTAATGTGGGGAAACTACTACCAAGTGTGGGGAGTCTATGCTACCTAATGTGGGAAGTCTATGCTACCTTATGTGGGGAGTCTATGCTAACTTATGTGGGGAGTCTATGCTACCTTATGTGGGGAATCTGTGCTACCTAATGTGGGGAAATTGCTACCTAATGTGGGGAATCTGTGCTACCTAATGTGGGGAAATTGCTACCTAATGTGGGGTAACTGGTACCTACCTAATGTGGGGGAACTGGTACCAAATGTGGGGAATCTATGCTGCCTAATGTGGGGAATAGATGCTACCTAATGTGGGGAAACTGCGACCTACCTAATGCGGGGGAACTGCTGCCTACCTAATGCTCCCCCTCTGGCAGTAGCACCCTCATCATCCACCAGCAACACCCCCCCCCCCCCCCAGCAGCACCTCCATCAGCAGATCCTGATGGTGGATGATGGCGGTGCTCCTGCCAGGAGGATGATCCTGCGGATGGATGATGGGGATGATACTGCCAGGGGGGATGGCCAGTAGCACCCTCATCATCCTCCAGCAACACCCCCCGAGTAGTAGCACCCCCATCATCCACTAGCAACACCACCAATACCCCCCTCCCGTCGTAATAGCATCAGCTAACGGATGTTGAGGGGTGTTACTGCAGTTGTGGTATTATATTCAGAGGGTGCACTGTATGGCAACGTTATATTCAGAGGGCGCCGTTTGTGGTAGTATTATATTCAGAGGGCGCCGTTTGTGGTAGTATTATATTCAGAGGGCGCAGTTTGTGGTAGTATTATATTCAGAGGGCGCAGTTTGTGGTAGTATTATTAGAGATGAGCGAACTTACAGTAAATTCGATTCGTCACAAACTTCTCGGCTCGGCAGTTGATGACTTATTCTGCGTAAATTAGTTCAGCCTTCAGGTGCTCCGGTGGGCTGGAAAAGGTGGATACAATCCTAGGATAGAGTCTCCTAGGACTGTATCCACCTTTTCCAGCCCACGGGAGCACCTGAAAGCTGAACTAATTTATGCAGGAAAAGTTATCAACTGCCGAGCAGAGAAGTTTGTGACGAGTTGAATTTACTGTAGTTTGCTCATCTCTAAGTATTATATTCAGTGGGCGCAGTGGGTGGTAGTATTATATTCAGAGGGTACAGTATGTGGCGGTATTATATTCAGGGGTACAGTATGTGGCAGATTTATATTCAGGGGTACAGTATGTGGCAGATTTATATTCAGGAGTACAGTATGTGGCATATTTATATTCAGGGGTATAGTATGTGGCAGATTTATATTCAGAGGGTACAGTATGTGGCAGATTTATATTCAGAGGGTACAGTATGTGGCAGATTTATATTCAGAGGGTACAGCATGTGGCAGATTTATATTCAGAGGGCGCAGTTTGTGGTAGTATTATATTCAGAGGGTACAGTATGTGGTAGTATTATATTCAGTGGGTACAGTGTGTGGCGGTATTATATTCAGGGGTACAGTATGTGGCAGATTTATATTCATAGGGTACAGTATGTGTTGGTATTATATTCAGAATGTACAGTGTGTGGTAGTATTATATTCAGTGGGTATGGTGTATGGAAGGTTTATAATCAAAGAGTATAGTGTATAGTAGTATTATATTTAGAGGATACAGTGTCTGGCAGGTTTATAATAATAATTGTTTTCATATAGAGGATGAGAATGCGCTGACATAGTGAGGAGACGTCTGGGCGTCACATTCTGCAGAGAGAAGTTTTAGCTGGATCAAGTCCTGGCGGTATGTACCATCTGAATTAGATAAGGGAAGACTATAGAGAAGACGTCACCTGTAGTCACTGATATCATTGTACATTCTCCTCACTATAGAGAAGACGTCACCTGTAATCACTGATATCATTGTGTATTCTCCTCACTATAGAGAAGACGTCCCCTGTAATCACTGATATCATTATGTATTCTCCTCACTATAGAGAAGACGTCCCCTGTAGTCACTGATGTCATTGTACATTCTCCTCACTATAGAGAAGACGTCACCTGTAATCACTGATATCATTGTGTATTCTCCTCACTATAGAGAAGACGTCCCCTGTAATCACTGATATCATTGTGTATTCTCCTCACTATAGAGAAGACTTCCCCTGTAGTCACTGATGTCATTGTGTATTCTCCTCACTATAGAGAAGACGTCCCCTGTAGTCAGATATCATTGTGTATTCTCCTCACTATAGAGAAGATGTCACCTGTAGTCACTGATATCATTGTGTATTCTCCTCACTATAGAGAAGATGTCACCTGTAGTCACTGATACCATTGTACATTCTCCTCTCTACATCAGAGCTGTAGTCACTTGTCAGTTCTACAGTTAGGTCAGTGAAACTACAACTCCCAGCATAACCTCACCACTGCTCAAAGGGGTACTCTACTGGAAAACATTTTTTTTAATCAGCTGGTGCTACAAAGTTAAACAGATTTGTAAATTACTTCTATTTAAAAATCTTAATCCTTCCAGTACTTATTAGCTGCTGTATAAGCGATTCACAGGAAGTTATTTTCCTTTTTAATTTATTTTCTGTCTGATCACAGTGCTCTGTGCTGACACCTCTGTCCATGTCAAGAACTGTCCATAGTAGGAGCAAATCCCCATAGCAAACCTATCCTGCTCTGGACAGTTCCTGACATGGACAGAGGTGTCAGCAAATAGCACTGTGGTCAGACTGGAAAGAACTACACAACTTCCTGTGGAGCATACACCAGCTTATAAGTACTGTAAGTATTAAGATTTTAAATAGAAGTAATTTAAAAATCTGTTTAACTTTCTGGCACCAGTTGATATAAAAGTAAATGTTTTCCAGTGGAGTACCCCTTTAAGTAATTCTGGGAGCTGTATATTTCAATGGTGAAAACTTCTTTAACACTTTCTCATTCTGTGGCAACTGGTATATCTGATTATTATACTGGAATTTCTCACAATGCGCTACAACAGTGGTAGGTATGGGGGTGACACCATTTTCTACCGCACCGGGTGACACCAACCCTAGCAACGCCACTGTGGTCCCTAACTATCTTTTGTCAACTGAATGAGAATTTGGTCACTGTCCCTTTTTAGGTTGTTTTTACAGCAGATTTATTGAATGGAAAGTCTTTGAGGGACTATTAGCATGTGTAAGTATGGTGACTAATGTATGCAGATGTAGACAGGATATGGATGTTACACAGTCCAATGAGCTTGTTCTCTTCTGATGATAATCTATACAGGTTGGCTAAATGTGATGCAATAATCACAAATTCTTGCAGTGGCACTTTTGATGATGTGCCACACAGCACTAACTCAGCTTTCTCTTCCTCTGTTCAAGACATAATTCCTTCTTGGAGCTGAAGACCTGAAGCACTTTATCCTCACAGCGTGGACTGGAACAGGAGAGTAACCTGCTTGTAGCAGGTTCTATACTAAAGAGGATTTCACCTAGAAGTAACACTGTGGACTAGGTGCGGGTACTACTAGCAGCAGGGGTGGACTGACCGGCTGGTCCGATTGGATGTCGTCCGAGGGCCCAGCCGGGTACAGGGCCTGCCGCTCCTGAGGATCCAGGACACTTGTTCCGGATCCCCAGCAGACAAACTCTGCTGTCTACACCTACTGGGGAAGGGGGGAAAACTCTGCTGCCTTCACCTACTGGGGGGACTCTAACTCTGCTGCCTACAACTTCTTGGAGGAGGAGGAGGGGGAAGACTCTGCTGCGTAAACCTACTGGGGGGGACTCTAACTCTACAGCCTACACCTATTGGGGGGGGGAACTCTGCTGTCTACAACTACTGTGGGGGGACCCTGATGCCTACACCTCCTTTGGGGGGACCCTGCTGCCTACACTTACTGTGGGGGACCCTGCTGCCTACACCTACTGTGGGGGGACCCTGCTCCCTACACCTACTATGAGGGGACCCTGCTGCCTACACCCACAGTGGGGGAACTCTGCTGCCTACACCCACTGTGGGGGAACTCTGCTGCCTACACCCACTGTGGGGGAACTCTGCTGCCTACACCCACTGTGGGGGAACTCTACTGCCTACACTCACTGTGGGGGAACTCTATGGGGGAACTCTGCTGCCTACACCTACTATGGGGGAACTCTGCTGCCTACACCTAATGTGAGGGAACTTTGCTGCCTACACCTAATGTGAGGGACTATCTACTGTGTTCCTGCCTAGCTAATAAGGGGACAAATGACCAAACTAATAGTAGAGCTACCTACTAACTACATAGGGGGTTTTCATAATGCCCCTCCTAAAACTAGACTCTGGATACACCACTGGGTGGAGGGAGTGCTGGCTACCTACTTGGCTAACTCCCTGGCTACCTAACTTTGTACCTGGATGCTAATTACCTACATACCTGGCTGCCTAACTACCTACCTACATATCTTGCTAGCAACCTACCTACCTGGCTAGTCACCTACCTACATATCTGGCTTCCTGATCTACCTACCTAGTTAACTATTTAACTGGCTACCTACCGTCCCTTTTACTGTGCCGGTCACCAAGGAGGGCTTTATAACAGTTAGGGGCTTATAGATGGAAAGATTGTGTTGAGGAGGGGGGGGGGGGGGGGGCACTGGAAAAATGCAGAGTCTGACATGTTTGTCCTGAAGATGTTAAGAGATCGTCATGGCAGTCTTATCTGGAAAGAGAAGAAAAGGAAAGAACCTCTGATCAGAAAATATGTAATTGCGAGTTCCTAGATGTAACTGTAATCACTTATATGGTATACAGATACTGTGTACAGCTAATATCTACCGCCATATAGTCCTGTATATAATCACTTATATTGTATACAGATCTCTGTACACCTAGTATCTACCGCTACATGGTCCTGTATATAATCACTTATATTGTATACAGATCTTGTATAGTATACTGGTCTGTGTATAGTGGTTTTATTCAGTACAGTATGGCGGTATTATACAGTTATTGTGTAGCGGTATATATTTCCTCCTTATAGACTGATAATATTGGTTATGGAAAATTATTTTACCTACCTTAAAGTGTTTCTTATATATAAAATGTAGTTTATTTTGTGTGTGTAGGGCTGGGGAGGGATTTGGGTAGAATAGGGGCAGAAGTGTGACCAGCAACAGGGCATCACAGGGGCCCATTTTTTGGTCCGGGGGCCCTGAGTGTTGTCAGTCTGCCTCTTACTAGCTGTAGCAGGACTAGGAGACGTTGCTGTGGCCGAAGCCGAACCAAGACTAACAAGATGTTCACACTTTTCTGGCAATAGCCGGACTGACCTAACTAACAGGTTTGGATCCACAGCTTCTTTTGGGAGAGGTAGCTGGACTAAAGGCTTTTTCCAGAGGCTAGGGAGCATCACGTGACCAAGTCATCAATTATCTGATAGAACAATAGCCAAGTTGTAATACCACAGATGACCTGAGGACAGGGATGGCGCTATTTTTGGAATAGATTAGCTCTGTTTTTCTATTCCTGGATAACCCCTTTGTGTAGTGCAATGCAAAATGGGGGTATGTCTGAGGGGTATACAGGGGATGTCTGGGGGTATAGAGGAGCAGTCTAGGAGTATACAGGGGTAGTCTGAGGTATACAGTAAATGTCTTGGTGTATACAGGAGAGGTCTGGGGGTATACAGGGGGGAGTCTAGGAGTATACAGGGATGGTCTAGGGGTATACAGGAGAAGTCTAGGAGTATACAGAGTTGGTCTTGGAGTATACAGGAAAAGTCTAGGAGTATACAGGTGTGGTCTAGGGGTATACAGGGGCAGTCTAAGGTATACAGTGAATGTCTTGGGGTAGACAGGGGAAGTCTGGGGATATACAAGGGTGATCTCGGAGTATACAGGAGAAGTCTCTGATTATACAAAGGTGGTCTAGGTGTATACAGGAGACATCTAGGAGTATACAGGGGTGGTCTAGGGTATACAGGGTAAGTCTGGGGATATACTGGGTTGGTCTAGGGGTATACAGGGGTGGTTTAGGGGTATACAGAGGGAGTTTGGGGTATATATTGGTGGTCTAGTGGTATACAGGGGCAGTCTGAGGAATACAGTGAATGTCTTGGGGTAGACAGGGGCAGTACAGGGGTGGCTAGGAGTATATAGAAGAAGTCTGGGGGTATACAGGGGTGGTTTAGGATTATACAGGGGAAGTCTGGGGGTATACAGGGGTGGTCTTGGGGTATACAAGTGTGGTGACCCAGTACAGAATATAGTATCCTGCCATCCAGTGTGGCAGATGTTGCCTTCAGTGTCCGTCTTGGGCAAACACTACTCAGGACTCTATATCTACTAATGTTATGCTATGGTTGATGTATTGTCATTTTCTGTGTACCTGTTGCTTTAATCCCTGTTCTTAGAGACCTTGTTGTAAGGGGAGTGTGTATGAGGTGAACCATGTGACTTATCTGTCCAATGGGAATGCTCAAAATCTGCTCCATATATAGTTTGGTCACAGTTTAGTTTATGCTTAAAGGGGTACTCCGGTGAAAACCTTTTTTCTTTTAAAATCAACTGGTGCCAGAAAGTTAAACATATTTGTAAATTACTTCTATTAAAAAATATTAATCCTTCCAGTACTTATTAGCTGCTGAATGCTACAGAGGAAATTCCTTTCTTTTTGGAACACTGATGGCATCACGACCACAGTGCTCTCTGCTGACATCTCTGTCCATTTTAGCAACAGTGCATAGCAGCTGTATGCAAAAGGAAAGCATGGTGGCTCAGTGGTTAGCACTGCTGCCTTGCAGTGCTGGGGCCTTGGTTTCAAATCCCACTAAGGACAACAATAAATATAGAGTTATTATTATTATTATAATGACGTCAGCAAAGAGCACTGTGCTCGTGATGTCATCAGAGAGAATTTCAAAAAGAAAATAATTTCCTCTGTAGTATTAAGCAGCTAATAAGTACAGGAAGGATTAAGGTTTTTTAATAGAAGTAATATACAAATCTGTTTAACTTTCTGGCACCAGTTGATTTAAAAGAAAAAAGGTTTTCACCGGAGTACCCCTTTAAGTACAGTTTGGAGAAAGTCTGAAGTAGAGTGTGAGGTGTTCTAAGGAGGCCTCAAGTCTAATCCTGTAACCGCACATCTACTAAAGAATAACCCCAGTGCCCAGGTGAATGTCAAGGCTTGCGGTCAGCACTAAAGTCCCAGGGTTTCAGCCTAGGAGCCTACTTGCCTCAGCCTTCTCCCGCAGAGGAGTTTTGGCCAGCGCAACAGGCACCAACTGCTGTTCCCCCAGTGGCGCAAGCTGCTGCTGTGCAAATAGTGGTCACCATCAGCCCCACCATTAACGAGTCTACCATGTCCCTGGTGAACTTAAACACCCGAGTGAGACATTAGAGGGGACACAGTCCCGTGGACTCCGTTACATGTCTCAGCCTCGAAAAACAGTCCGACAAGCAAGGTTGGGATGGCAAATAACCAGGCTGAAGAAGTCTACCAGTGATAATTCTGCTATCTGTCACTATGTGGTAACAGGGTGTGATGAGGGCAGATGTTGTTACCCTAGGGGCAGATGGCATTAACCCCTTATATTCATGACGCCAGGGCATGGTTTATCCTCAATACCACGTGAAGGTATACTGCTAGATCCTGGGCAATAATGACTCCGACACCAAGTTTCAGATAACGGCAGCTTTACTGAGGGTAGACAGATGGTAAAGTCTATACAGTTCAGCCAGGGCCCACGGAGGTGACCAGTGACTCAGATACCTTAAGGGTTTGCTGGTACTTGTAGTAGGACTATACAATTTAATGCAGACCACGCTGACTTGACAGTTGCTGACAGGGACTGACTTGTCTTGACTGATGACTGATAAAGCTATGACTGCGACTTACTTGCAATTGACTGTGGCTGCTGACTTGACGAGGCCTCCAATGACTCTGGACACTCTGACTAGGACTCGACTTCACTGCACTGGACCTCAGCAACAACAGAGCGGGCTAGCTTCACCCAGGGCTTATATGGGGGAGACTACCAGGGAGCCCATAGGTCACTCTTGGGGTCACCTGGTCACTGATACCTCCTGGGTAACAATCACATGAAATATCACATGGTACAACTCTTAAAGCAACAAGACATTTTAGAATACATTACAATGCAGAACATATGTACAGGGGGGGAAACAAGTACAAGGGAGCCCAGGAGACACTGAACGGAGGCTGCCGAACAGGGCAGCAAGGGTACGGGGTAACATCTCCCCTACTGGGCCACTACAACTAACTTTGCTTTGTGAAGTACATTTGTTGTTACAGGTTATGCAACGTTCTAGAAGAAGTGCCTGACGAACTTGTCAAGAAGTTTATTCGTAACCATATACATAAGCATGTGCCCGGCTTTTAGCCGTGATTCTCTACTGAGAACTTAGAATGTACTAGAACTGTGGAGCAGTACTAGAAAAACATTTATATACTGTCAGAGTAATATATTTTTGTTTATATTTCTGCACAAGTGAATGCACATGGTGGTGTACTATAATGTTTATGGCGTGCAGTAATAAAATGTATATAATGTATTTGTACGAAAATGTGTACAGTGTCTTTTGTTCATGGCAATTTATATAAAAGGTATCCTGACCAGATCATGAGAAGCGTAGTCACTACCTCACCGCCATGACAACTACCAGCTAGGTATCAGGAATAATGGTAGTGCTGTGTACAAAGTTGTCAGTATAACACATAGTTCAGTCAGTTTACATAATGTATTATATAAGCTAGTCAAAAGCCTAGTTTGGACCGTATGTAACATTTCCAGTCCAACTTAGGTTCCCCTGCAACTTAAGTAAAGCACATAGAGTGACAGATATGCTGTATATAGAGGTAACAAGGATATGTTGTATAAAGTACGTATGGAGCTCTGAGGAGAAGTGTTTAGTACCGGGCGCCAGTAGCTAAGGCATTGGGTAGAGAGCCTCCGGCAGCCCAATCCACCCATGCAGTTACAATCCCACATGTTTATGTTCTGATATCATAAAGAGCATGTATGGACATTTTCCATCAAGTGCCACATGGACTCGTTTTTGTTTTGTTTCCCACAATCAGACCTGTGAAGCACATTACACCAATATGTTCCAGAAACTGTTCTCACTAGGCCCCAGTGGCCACTGTTGGTCATCCGCCCTCCAGGACTGGGCGCCGAGGACGGCTGTGTTTAAGAGGGGGAGTTTGTGGTAGCCTAGTACGGGAGGTGTTACCCTGTACCCTTGCTGCCCTATCAGGCAGCATCCCTACAGTGTCCCCTGGCCCCCCCTGCATCTGTTTGTTGTAATTGTATATTATCCCTATGATAATATATATATATATATATACAAAAGTGTTGTATCTTTAAGACTGTTTACCATGTGATTTGTCATGTGATTGTTACCCAGAAGGTATCAGTGACCAGGTGACTTAAGGTTGACCAATTAGACCCCCCCAGAGCCTCCCCCATATAAGCCCTGGGTGGAGCCTCTTCTCTCTCTTGCTTCCTGCTGAGGTCCAGTCAAGTCGAGCCTAAGAGTCCAGAGTCATAGGAGCCTCAAGTCAAATCTGCAGCCACAAGCTACAAACCTACAAGTAAGCCACAGTTACAGTCTTTTCAGTCAAGTCACAGTCATCTGTCTAGTCAAAGTGGCCTGCACTAAATTGTCCACCACTACAAGTCCCAGCAAACCCTTAAGGTATCTGAGCCACTGGTCACCTCCTTGGCCCTGGCTGAACTGTATAGACTTTTCCAAGTGTCTAACCTCAGTAAAGCTACTGTTGTCCGTAACTTGGCGTCGGAGTCTTTATTTCCCCTGTGCCTAGCCCAGGATCCAGCGGTATACCTTCGGGTGGTATTGAGGATAAACCACGCCCTGGCATCACGAATACAAGGGGTTAATGCCATCTGCCCCTAGGGTAATTCCATCTGCCCTTTGCATCACACCCTCTAACACAATAGGCTTAGATACACCAGCTCAGCAACACACTATGATACACGATAGGCTTGGATACACCAGCATAGCAGCACATTATAATACATGATAGGCTTAGATACACAAGTTTAGTATCAAAATATGATACTTTATATTCTTAGATACAGCAGCTCAGCAGCACAATATGATACACGATAGGCTTAGATACACCAGCTCAGCACATACAATACAGATACAATGCTTCACCAGACAGTATCACATGTGACAGTCTTAGATACGCTGTCTCTGCAGCACATGCAGTATATATTAGTCCTACATAGAGAAGCTGTATATACTATAGGGCTGAGCGGACAGACGCCTCCTCCGGATACAGAGGACACAGTTGACGCCGCTCATTGACATTCTCCATCAGTTCACAAGAAACAAGTAGATTTGACTTCCAAATGTTTCCCATCAGGACTTCACTCCCCACAGGTAAATGTATTCAGCCTCGGCCTGAGGAAGTAAATTGCTTATTGATTTCTTACGTGACATGAAGTTTACCCCGGAGACTTTTACATTGTGTATAGGAATAAACTTTTTCTTGTGTTTATACACTGGAAGATTGTATCTAAGCCCTGAAATATTCAGCTATTACTGCTTCTCCTGCCTGCCTGACACTTGTAGAGCAGCTACCTGCAGCCGCCACTAGGGGGAGCTCACAGATCTATGCTATATAAATCCCTGTGCTGTTAGCTCCCCCTAGTGGTGACTGCAGGCAGCCAGAATCATATCATATCAAGGCATATAAACAGTGCCCCCCTATACAGATATGTTATGTAATGAACTTCTCCCCCACATTTGTCATAGAGGTGCATATTCTTCATTAATAGCAAAGGAGCTTTGATGCAGAAAAGTTTGTTAGTGTGGGACGGGCTGGTGGGATTTTTATTTTTTTATTTTTTACTTTTTAACAAAAAAAAAGGTAAAACCAATGGTAGATTCACCCCCCCCCCCCCCCATTGTGGTTTGCTTATTACAGCAGGGTCCTGACCAAATAGACCCCCCTCCCCCCTTAATACCTTTATATGGTCATATAGTGCATGTATTTGTAAGGGTTTATAAAGCAGACAATCCTTTTATGTATAAATGTGGTGTCCCAGCACAGTGGCTGTCCCGTTGTTGTGGACTGAGTAGGGCAGTGTTGGGCCCTCTGACGTTCTTTTGTATATTAACTATGTGGGCATTGTAAAATAAGAGTAATATATTTTCCTTAAATCAATTTTGTTATTGTTCCGTATATTGAAATTTTATAGGTTACTGTGCCTTTAAAAATGTGAGCAGGGGGGGCGTGGCTTGCCTATGGAGGAGTGAGGACGTGCTTTGCTTCGCTCCGCTCTCCCGCGTGCTCTTACCCCGCTATATCAGCAGTTAAACGCTCCACCCCACGCCCATGCCTCACCGTTAGAAACGCAGAAACCTCGCTAACCGGCTTGCTGACGAACCTGGTGCCATTACCCGCTTTTTCGGCAGCCAATCTGCCCCGAAACCCGGCACCTCTGCTACCAAGATGGCCGCCGCCACGCGCTCTCGCTCTCTGGCCGGGGACCTGCACAGGGCGGGCTCAGCCTCCCCACCACTCTCCCAGTGCTCTGACCCTGGAGACTTGGGGGAAAAGGAATCGGGCAGTGAATGGGACATTAAGTCTTACCTCAGAGCCCTCCCGACCAAGCAGGATTTTGAGCGCTGCATCTCCCGGCTCGAGAGCACCTATAAGAAGGAGACGGAGCTCGTGAAGGGGGAGCTTCGCTCACAGGGTCAGCATCTCACAGACCTTGATCAGCGCCATGACGCCTTGCAGGACTGTGTGGACTCTCACTCTAAGGTACTCCAGGAGCACTCTCTACAAATAGCTGAGCTCCTCTGGGTGGTGACTTCAACTGGATCTGGGAACCAACAGTGGACTCCTCTTCTGGTAGGTCTTCGCTTTCTTTTGCAGCACTCCGTAGATTACGTAAAGAATTTTACTCCCGTAGGCTCATAGGCTTATGGAGGATCCTCCATCCTTATTATAGAGATTATGCATACTATTCTCCCACACACCGCTCTTATGGTCGGTTGGATATGATCTTTGTCAGCCACCCCCTCCTGTCCCTTGCCCCGCGCTCCTCTATAGGTAACACAGTATGGTCCGACAACGCCCCGATTCTGGCCAAGTTCCTCTTCTCCCCTCCCTCACCTCGCCCTTTTACCTGGAGGCTCAATGATCACCTTCTTAAGGATGAGCTGTGCAGTGCAGAGGTCCGCAGGACGATATCCGATTTTGTAGCCGTTCATGACTCGGATGACACCCCTGCTCCGATAAAATGGGAGACCCTTAAAGGGTACCTCTCATCAAATAAACTTTTGATATATTTTAGATTAATGAATGTTGAATAACTTTCCAATAGCATGTTAATGAAAAATATGCTTCTTTCTATTGTATTTTTCCCGATCAGTCCCGTCAGCAAGCATTTCTGACTCATGCTGGAGTCCTAAACACTCAGAGCTGCCAGCCTGCTTTGTTCACAGCCAAACAGGCTGTGAACAAAGCAGGCTGGCAGCTCTGAGTGTTCTCCTTTGTGAACAAAGCAGACTGGCAGCTCGTAGTGTTTAGGACTCCAGCATGAGTCTGAAATGCTTGCTGCCAGGACTGGTAGGGAGACCCCTAGTGGTCATTTCTTCAAAGTGGAAAATTAAATAGAAAGAAGCATATTTTTTAATAACATGCCATTGTGAAGTTATTCTGCATACATTAATCTATTATATATCAAAAGTTTTTTTGATGAGAGGTACCCTTTAAATGCATGCTTAGGGGGGTGTTTATTTCGCATGGAACTCGGCTTAAAAAAATGGCCTCTCAGATTCTGGTGGACCTCTTCACTGAATTGGCCTCCCTTGAAGCCCTCAATAAGCGGAATTATACCGATGACACCCACGCCCGTATCTCCACTACAAGACAAAAACTGTTATCCTGCTTAGACAAGAAATCACTTTGTCTCTCTGAACGGGTCCATAGGGGTTACTATGAGTATGCTGACCGTTGTGGCACGTGGTTGTCTCGAGCCTTACACCCTAAACTCTCCTCCACGTATGTTCTTTCTTTGCACTCTGCTTCCCGAGGTAGGGTACATACCACCTCTCATATTGTGGAGGAATTCCGTGCTTATTATGAATCCTTCTACAATATCCGAGGCCACTACGCTGACCTTGCCCTTGATGTTCTCCGGGATAAGATCAGGACTTACATTTCCTCACACAAGCTACCCTCTCTTCCCCCTGACTCCTGGGAGACACTAGAGGCGCCATTGGGGACTGAGGAGTTACTGTCGGTGATTTCTGGCCTGAAAAATGGCAAGAGCCCGGGCCTTACGGCACGCTTCTACAAAACTTATAGTGAACTTTTGGTGGCTCCTATGCTTACCTCCTTTAATGCAGTGGCGGCAGGTGCTTCCTTCCCTCCACAGTCCCTAATGGCGCATATAACTGTAATCCCCAAGCCGGACAGAGATGCGGGCCTTTGTAGCAACTATCGTTCCAAATATCCTTATTGAACATCGATCTCAAGCTGTATGCCAAACTTGGCACTACGCCTGGGCTCCCTGCTCCCTGCATTGATTCACAATGACCAGGTGAGCTTTGTGGCGAGCAGGGAGGCCAGGGACAATACCCTGAAATCGATCTCTATCATCGCCGCCGACAGATCTCAACATATACCTATGTGCTTGCTCTCCATTGACGCTGAAAAGGCGTTCGATAGAGTCAGTTGGGATTTCTTGCGTCTAGCGTTAGAAGCTCTTGGCATGGGTCCTGTTCTCCTTCGCTCAATCATGGCTCTCTACGCCGGGGCGTCAGCTCAGGTCCGTGTCAATGGCACGCTCTCTTCTTCGTTCCCTATCCACAATGGTACTCGCCAGGGGTGCCCGCTTTCGCCCCTTTTGTATGTGATCACTATGGATTATCTGGTGGTGGCGCTGAGACAGAATCCCTCCATTCCGGGTTTAATGCTTTGGGATTGCCCCTACAAATTGTCCTTATATGCTGACCACCTCCTGCTATATGTCACCTCCCCCCACACTTTCCTCCCAGTTGTGCTTTCTGAATTCTCAGCCTTCAGTGCTGTATCTAACTTCAAAGTGAATACCCATAAATCTGAACTGTTAAACATTTCCCTTCCCCCAGACACGCTTGCGTGGCTTACCTCCCAGTTCCCCTTTCGCCTTCAACACCGCCCCCTCCGCTATCTTGGGGTCCACCTTGCCGCTGACCTAGACTCTCTCCTCTCTCTTAACTTTTCTCCCCTGTTGTCCAAAATTGAGTCGGACCTGAAACAATGGCGCCTCCTCACCTTATCCTGGTTTGGGAAGATGGCGGCTTTGAAGATGGATGTGCTTCCCAGAGTGCTGTACCTGATGCAGACCCTGCCCATACGCATTCCTGTAGCTTATCTAAAACATCTACATACAGTCTGTTCTCGATTTTTATGGTCACCTGGGGGGCCCTAGACTGGCCCACTGTATCTTGATTAGACGTATAGAGAAGGGGGGTGTTGGCCTCCCGGACTTTCGTCTTTACTACTTGGCCACGGTCTGCATCAGGATTGTTGATCTCTGTCAGCACTTCAGCTCCAAACAATGGGTTACCCTTGAGACACTTTTCTCCCCTCTTCACCCTGCCGCACTCCCTTGGCTCCCTCCTGACTTTCGCCCCTCGGGCGCGGATCTTCCTTTCCTCTCTAGAGTCCTGCTCCCTGTTTGGGATCTAGCACTGGGAAAGTGGCAGCTATCTAGCAGGCCTTGCCCCCTAATTCCCCTCTTCAGCAATCCCCAAATTGCAGACCCTCAAGGCATTCGGGCTCTTCTGGGACTCCCAGCGACCTCCTCCCCTCGCATATTTCATGCCATAGGCTTCATGCCATGTTCCCGACAGTGTCGGACTCCTGTTGGCATTGTAATTCTGCTGTGGGGGTCTTATCTCCACATTTGGTTGGACTGTCCCCGTCTTCAGCCGTTCTGGACATCTGTATTTGCCTTGTTTAACCAGGTCTGCTTCCCGCCCTCCTCTCGCTCTATTCCTCCTCCATTCCACGTGCTAAAGGGGGGTTTTTGCGACACTTTCTAAGTGCCGCTCGCACCGTTATTCCCCGACATTGGAGGTCCCCTACCCCCCCGTCAAAACTGGAGTTTGTGGAAACCTTGAATAAGTTCCGTAGAATGGAGGAGCTTATAGCTGGGACTCATTTCAGGAATCCCCTGCCTTTACGGCCTGGCTGGCACAGACTCCCTAGCCACCTGCCTGGATGAACCTTTCACCCTGTCCTCACTGGTTTCCCTTCCCCTCCTCATCCTCCCCCCCCCCCCTCTCCCTTTTCTCCTCCCCACCACTGTCGCGTCTTGTCTCCCTGCTCTTCTGTTTGTTTTCGGTTCGGTCCTGCTTAGGTTCTCTTTTGTCCCCTTTTTCTCTTCTTTCCTCTTTTCTTGTGTCCCTCTTTTCCATTCCGAATGGAAGCCCTACCTTCTTGAACTACAGTGGGCTGTGTATTATATCGAATGGATGACTCCCTGTTTTACTATGGTCATAGCCTTGTCTGAAGGACATGTTTTATGGTCTTCCTGACTACTGTTTTTGTGACTTGTTTTACGTTTGTTATGCTTTTTCCCTTCAGGGATTAGAAAAATTTAATAAATACAGATTTGCCATAAAAATGTGAGCAGTGAATCCCATGTGACCATGAGAGCCAATGACACCCCAAAAGTCCCCTCTGTATTGTGAGGTACAGGGGAGGAGTTAGTCAGTCTAGCACTGGACATTAGCCTGTCTGATCCCAGCAGGACTCCTGAGCAACAGCTAAGCTCAGGTGTGCTGAGTCGTGTGTCCTAAGCAGAGGCCTAATTCAGTTAAAGGGGTACTCCGCTGCTCAGCATAGCATAGCACAGCTGCTCAGCTGCTCATAGCCCCGCCCCCTCAATGAAAGTCATAGACTTGAATTGAGGGGGTGGGGTTTGATGTCATGAGGGGCCAGGGCTATGACATCACAAGCTCCCGATGCCGGCTTCAGCATTCGGAACAGTTTGTTCCAAACGCTGAGCAGCGGAGTACCCCTTTAACTACTGGTCATCCTACAAGTGTCACTCACCGGGAGGATTCATGCTCCTGCAGAATAGTCTACAGTACGTTGGAAGGACCCTAGCAACCAAAACCACAAATTCTACAATTCTGTCCGGTAAAAAGAACCACAAGTCTCAGAACGGCTACAAGGCTCACAAGGGATACTCTCCACTCTCACACTAAGGCAGCTGTTTGTGTTATACCAAGTTCACAAGCTCAGTAAAGGCAGTTAAAGGGGTACTCCCCTGGAAAACATTTTTTTTTTTTAATCAACTGATGCCAGTAAGTTATACAGATTTGTAAATAACATCTATTAAATTATGTATGCTCCACAGGAAGTTCTTTTCTTTTAGAATTTCCTTTCTGTCTGACCACAGTGCTCTCTGCTGACACCTCTGTCCATTTTAAAAACTGTCCGAAGTAGGAGAAAATCCCCATAGCAAACATATGCTGCTCTGGACAGTTCCAATAATGGACAGAGATGTCAGCAGAGAGCACTGTGCTCGTGATGTCAGCAGAGAGCTCTCTGTTCCAAAAAGAAAATAATTTGTACTATACTGTACCTTACTGTTTTGTTATTGTATAAATAGTTGTTTTCCTTGATGCAATACAAAGTTAGTTTCGAGATAGATAGGGAAGAGATGTTCCCAATGGAACCCCACATCTATACTCTGAATTCTCTGATGGGTGGAGTCACTGCCGCAGATATATACCCTAGCTCCCAGATAGCGGTGGCTCAGGATCGGCCTGCCGAGTGCAAAGAGGTAACAAGGGTCAGGAACCACAGGGATATAGGTGGACACCTCCAAAATCCTGTTGCATTTATCGTACAATGTTGTCCGAAAAAATCCCTCACCCTGAATTCCAAAGGAAGTAACACAAGGAATTTATAGAGGGACAAATTATATTTGGGATTATAAGTTTCTATATGTTTTATACATCAGAAAACTCTGAATTGGTTTTGCAGCTGCTGCTTGACATGTGCCGAGGAAAAGTTGACCAGTTGCCCATAGCAACCAATCAGATTGCTTGTTTCATTTTTCAGAGGCATATTTAAGAATTAAAGAAGCGATCTGATTGGTTGCTATGGGCAACTGGTCAACTTTTTCTCTGCTCAGGATTTGATAAATCTCCCCATTGAGTGTTGTCATTGACTAGTTTTCCGTTCCGTAAGGTATAAATAACCTTTTTTCCCCACTTTTGTGCATGAAAAAATTGTAATATTGGCGCAGGTGGAACTGCCCTTTAAGTGTTAAAAGGTTAATAAAAAGTCTTGAGGTCAGCAGTAACTTTCACATATAAATTCCCCTCTCAGTGCAGGACAATGGGTCATGTCCATATCGCCAGATACTGTACACAGTCATTGTATCTTTCTTTCATCATGGCTGTTTTGCTTCTGCTCCTTCCGGCTATAGTGAAGTCTGTATACAGGTGATGTATATATTGTTTCCACCATCATAATACTCTCATTCTCCGGGTCAGGGGGGAATTGTATGAAAAAGTAAACAATACTTCCTGTCTGAAGTAAGAACCAGCTGCGGGGAGCCCGGCGCGTTTCTTGCTGTCCCTTGCATCTATTGTGCTCCACGCGCTTTGTGATACTGGATGAGGGGTGAACGGTTCCGACATACAATGTACCAGCCTCACATAGGAAATTGTGGATATGGAGACAAAGTCATATTAGATGATTCATAAGTCATATCGGATGTGAGGCCAGATAGAAAAACAGTTCTATATCTACATAAGTAACCAGGGAATTCCACGTCCGAGGTCAATGGGCTCTCCCTCCTTGGTGGTTACCTTATTCGAAAACAGGGGACAATGCATGGAGCAATGGAAGAAGGTTCTCGTGGAGTCATGATTTACTTCATGATGACGACCTTGTGCGTGTGAAACCCCCCTGGTGAAGAGATGGCACCAGGGTTTACTATAGGAAGAAGACAAGATGGCGGGGGGCAGTGTGGTGGGCAATGTTGGAAACCTTGTGTCCTGGCATTAAGTGGATGTTACTGTAACACGTACCACCTACCTAACCATTGTACAGACCAATTCCTCCCATTCATGTCAGTAGGACCCCCTAATGGTAGTGGCCTCCTTCAGTAGGATAATGCCTCTGGCCGCACTGCAGGCATTGTTCAGGAATGAGGAACATGACAAAGAGATCCAAGTGGTGACAGATTTCCGGCCTCCAGATTCCAAAGATCACAATCCGATTGATCATCTGTGGGACACAGTTCACAACTTACAGGAATCAACTTTTCCCACCCATAGTGTCCCAAATGGTAATAATGCCGCCCTTAGTGCCCGGTACAGTATCAGTACTTCCCTTTTTGTGCCACACACAGTTTTAGTGCACTCTTTAGATCTCACACTGTAATAGGGCACCCATTTATTAATAGTGATCCTCTTTGTGCCCCCCACAGTATTTACGACCCCTTGTTAGGAGTCCTATCATGCCCCACACTGTAGAGTCCACCATGTGCCCACAAGCAGTTACTAGGTCTGTCTTTGTGTCCTCACACAGTAGTAAGACCCCCTTAATTCATCAACACACTATTTTGGCCCTCTTTGTGTGGGAGCATGAAAAGAGCTATGTCTCTTTTTATGCTCCCATACAGTAGTTAAAGGGGTACTCCGGCGCTAAGACATCTTATCCCCTATCCAAAGGAGCATTGTGACGTCCCGGCTCTGACCCTGTGTGACGTCACGCTCCGCCTCCTCAATGCAAGCCTATGGGAGGGGGCATGACAGCTGTCACGCCCCTACCATAGGCTTGCATTGAGGGGCGGAGCATGACATAACATGGGGCGGAGCCGTGATGTCACAATGCTCCGGCCACCTTGATCGCCAGTCATCAGACCCGGAGCGAACATGCTCCAGGGACTGATGGTACCCCGGGGACTGATGGTAACGGGGTGCTGTGTGCAAGATCACGAGAAATATGGAGCAAAAAACAAATCTTCCTGGTGCAATATTATGGGGATCAATCGACTATCTCAACCAACCACCAGAAGTGTACTAACCTTTCAGACTTGCGCAAGGAATAGGCGCAACTCTGTCACAACTCTGCCGGTATTATACATTGTCCCTTTGCAGGAGACAGGGGATCCAAGGACTGCAGTATGTACCAACCAGTAGCCAGTTGAGGTTCCTTGGACCCATTGGACTCGTGGGATCATTAGGCTGTTAAATTATTGTCATTATAAACAATCTGACAGGTCAAAATGTGTTGATCACAATGGGTCTAACACCTGAGACCTGCTGCGATCATGAGTTCTTAGCCAGGCATTGCCGTCCGCTTCCCTGGCTAATAACTCACAATTGCAGCGGGTCCCAATAGTAAGACTCGGTACGATCAACAACTTTTGACCTGTTTATAATGACAGTAACAGTATTCATTAAAACTGTTAGAACAAGGGATAAAACACACAACTCGTTTCAGTCCTTACCGAATGGCCCTTCCTCAGGCATGCCATGTCCCCATTTTGGTTCTTACCTTCCGTTTCTAGTTTTTTCTGTTTATGTATCTATCATGGGAACTACAACTATCTAAACAGATTTACCATTCCGGAGCCTGGGACATTTTGGTGAGAACCCCATTGGAGGTAGAACAGAATATTGAAGTGTCCCAGATACAGATACAGTGATCGCTTAACGTACAATGGACTCAACATGCAATAGTTTCAACATATAAGGGTCTTTTCTGTACAATTGTAACTTGAAACCAGACTCAACATACAATGTACAGACAGTCCAGATCTGTGAAACATGTCAATGGCCGGAAGAACCGACCAATCAGAATGGGCAATTTACTGGTAAAACACCTGTATTACTGAAGCGTATGCACTGACTGGCTGTCTGGTAGCGCCCCCTACAGTACAGGGAGGTATTAGATGTTCTGTACTCTTTACCTGTATTACTGAAGTGCATGCACTGACTGGTGTCTGGTAGCGCCCCCTACAGTACAGGGAGGTATTACATGTTCTGTACTCTTTACCTGTATTACTGAAGTGTATGCACTGACTGGTGTCTGGTAGCGCCCCCTACAGTACAGGGAGGTATTACATGTTCTGTACTCTTTACCTGTGCCAGGGTTAGCTGCTCCTTTGGACACCAGGTGAGGGCGGCTCCATATTACTTTTTGGGACACTTTGTACTGTACAGGACCCTGAAGAAGCTCCTGTCCTCTACATAGACAGTGATTACAGCTCCCAGCAGATCTTTATTACTTTTATATGTAAGGATTTGCTTTATCTATATTAGTTATCTATTCATATTTCTTTAATCCTCACTTTTTCCTATTTTTGGATGACATTTTGGAGGCTTCAGAACCAATTACAGGTTTCCACAGAGCTCTAGTCTTAACATACAATGGTCCCAACATACGGTACAATGGTCGTCCTGGAACCGATTAATATTGTAACTTGAGGGATCACTTTATAACAAATAAATATTTTAACAACTTGACTTTTTGTAAAAGATAATTTTAAGCAAATACATAACCTCATAAGTACGAGGAGAGTGACCTTAGCTGGAAGCAAGCCCGCGGTAAACCATTGTACGGTGATACTAGACTTTTACCTTCTGTTTCCTATGTAAGGAACTGGGGGGGGGGGGGGGGGGGAGGATGAATGAGCACATTCTCATAGACAAACACTGGCCGATGTGAAGTCTGCGCAGAAAGTGTCTGCCGTCCAGCCTGCCCTCTAAAAATAGACAGATCAGCTTTCCCCTTATCCCACCATGGCCCTCGGTCACAAAGAGAGACCCTGGCACTTCCTCAGGCTGCGATGTATCTTTTGTGCTCGCTCGCTTCCTCCCTGTGTGGGAACCGGCTCTGTCCGGCCAACATCTGTATGCCGACCGCCGTTTTCTCATATTTGTCAAAAGTGATGGAATTGTCATTATATTCCTTGTGGCCAAACAATAAACACCATGGGGGGGAGGGTTGGGGGTCAACTCGGTGCTCGGCTGGAACTCCCCGTGGACACGCGCTTGCCTGTCTTCCTCCATTCACATGGACCTGGTGGAGTTTATTCCACACGTGTGGCCGTGCGAGCATTGTTTTACCACGGTCCCTTGTTTTCTCTCACGCAGTGTAAGGTGTTTCGAGAAAAAGTTCTGATTCCGTAGGAAACCCTCCACTCTTATTGTCTCCCTCGGATAATGGCTGCCCCCAGGGGGTCTAGTCTTTATTTTTATAGGATGTTTATTCATTTTTTATTAACATTGCAGATGCCAAAGTTTTCTGTCTTGTAACCTTGGAGAGGCTTTACCTTTGTGAGAGACAGAAAAACAAAAAGACAAATCCAGAAAAATACATTTCAAATAAGTTATGAGATGATTTTCATTTTACTCAGTGAAATAAGTATGTGACCCCCCCTCCTATCAATCTGCAAGATTTCTGGCCCCCAGGTGTCTCTTATACAGGTAATGAGCTGAGATTAGGGGCACTCTCTTAAAGGGAACACTCCTAATCGCACCTGGTTACCTTTATAAAAGACACCTGTCCACAGAAGCAATCAATCAGATTACAAGCTCTTTACCATGGCCGAAACCAAGGAGCTGTCCAAGGATGTCAGGGACATTGATCAGTGTAATCTGCGCTTTGCTTCTCCAGCCTGCCAAATCTGCCTGGAGACCAGATCAACAAGTGGACTGTATGGAGGCAGGGGAGAGCCCTACAGCCATCATGTCAGCTGATCAGGACCCTGTGATCGTGCTGCGGGGTCCCGATCAACCCACTTAGCAATCTGGCAATACATTTTTTACATTTTAGATACCGCAATCAAGTTTGATCTCAGCATCTAAAGGGTTAATGCCGGGCATCAGTGATAACACCGATATCTGGCATTAGCTGGTACTTTCCAGGTATGAAGTATGCTCAGTTTGTAAAAGTTCTTAATAAATCCGGACCGTGACCAGGTCATACATGTATGGCCTTCGTAGTTAACTTGTTATAAAAACAGCACCACACCACAGTTTTAGCTCTCTATTCTGCCTTAAAGGTCCCTCTGTGACATCCACAATAGGGGTTGACTTCACAAGGCAACCCAATGGTGCACCTAGTCTGTCTGCCAAAAGTGAACAGTGAAATGGCGGCCGTCACGCCCCCTCCCATAGACATGAATGGAGGGGGCGTGGCGTGACCTCATGTCCCCAGTCCCGGAAACCCGGAGGTTTCCAAAACTGGAGATTCAGCACCCGCATAGAATGCGGGTGCTGCAAGGAGATCGCGGGGGGTCTCAGCAGCGGGCCCCCCGCGATCAGACATCTTATCCCCTATCCTTTGGATAGGGGATAAAATGTTTTTACCCGGAATTAGCATTTACAAATTTTTAGGTACCACACTGTATTTGACACAGAGAAAATGCAAGTTGGTGGAAGTTTGGGCATCAAATGCCAGATCAGACCCCTAATAAATTCAGGCCCCAGATCAGACCCTATAAATTTATTCCCACCCTAGATCAGATCCTCTAAGTGAATTAAAACCTCAAATCAGTTTCCTAAAATTAATCAGACACCAGATCAGACCCTTATAATTAAAATTACCCCAGACCAGTCCCTAAAGATGATTCAGACTCCAGAGCAGATCACTAAAATTAGGGCAGGCCCCAGACCAGACCCTAAAAATTTATTCATAACTCTAAAACTAATCATTCTCTAAGCCATTACCTAAAATGAATCAGACCAGAACTTATAATAAATCAGACCCCAGGCTAAACAAAAATATAAAATAAAAAAATATACCCACACTGCTCCTGGGTCACTGCACATGACTTCCTGAAACTGGTTATCATCTGTATCTTGTGTTATCATCTGTATCTTGTGTAACCAGTGTCATCTGTATCTTCCTGACACTGGTTATCATCTGTATCTGTTATCATCTGTATCTTGTGGATGCAACGCGTTTCGCTGCGCATGCGCAGCTTCATCAGGCAATGAAGCTGCGCATGCGCAGCGAAACGCGTTGCATCCAATAAACCTGCCTTGATTTTATGCCGATACTTCTCCTGGCTCCTTCGTCCAGCGCCGATATCTCCTACTCCTACGGTCTACCTGCCTATCTATCATTTCCAAGGAGGCTGCGGATGAGCACACATACATTTTCAGGCGCTTCCCATTGTTGTGTGTGTGCACACAACCAACTCTGGCAAGCGGCGTGGGATAGATCTTTTCCCCCTCCCTATGGGCCTGACCTGCTGATCCCGCACATGGAGCGCCTTCTGTTTTCCTTTTAGATTACTATACTACAGAGATTGTCTGGGCTGGCAGGTCCTGCAACTTACACAGACAAATGCACATTGCAGGACCTGCTGGCTCAGTGAACCACTGGCAGCTGTGGCGTCCTGTCTCGGCCAGTAACCGGCTGAGCAGGCGGGTCCTGCAACAAGTAGGAAGAAGAGAAAATATTGGGGGACTGGACAGACCCAAACGGGAGCTTGGGGAGGAGGGGTGGTCGCTTTTTTAGCAGAGTTTTTTTTTACCATTTTTTTTTATACCTGCACAGCACGTCAGGCACAGCTGGTTAATACTTATCAGGGTGCCTGCGCCTTTTCATAAAGGCCGGCTAATGTTTACAGAGCTAATGTGGAGACCACTTGTCAGTTAGCCTGGCTTGACGCATATCTGTACATAAACTCCAAATGTAGGAAACTAAGCCCACAAACACCATCCACTGGACTCAGCGGTAAAGAAAGCCATGTACCCCAGCGAACGTTTTATTATAAATGCGGCATGCGCTGTGTACTGCAACTTCACAAATATGTAGGCCTATTTGGGCTCTCATAAATAATCCAATCTTATCTTTACAATGATTTCAATTAGGGTAGAATTAGGCAGAAATCCCATACAAAATGTGTTAGAATAACAGTAAAGACACCTGGTATTGTAACGGTGCGCCCTATAAAGCTGTGCTGAAGATGAAAGTTGGACGAATAGCTGGGAATATGCTTTAAGGCAGGATTCTCATTACTCATATATGTTGCCCTTTTATGAGTCCATTAAAAATAGATGATAAATGTTGTATAACAATAGTGTACGTGTATGTAACCAGGTGCCTGTAGAGGAAGAGAGGTCTCAGATCCAAGACGACCTTCACCAGAGACTATAATAAAACATGGGACGTTAATACACTTGGTGACCCGTGTGATATAGGAAGCAATACAAGGACAGATAGGACATTGCTCAGTTATTGGAGCCCTGGCTCATGACTTGCATCTTCCTGTCTTTTAATTCATCATATCGAGACTTCTTGTTTAGCCTCTCGGCGAACTTCCTGATAAATGGCTTATAAATAGACACATGATTGATCAGGACTGCTGCACAGACCCAGCATTATTGATGTTGTGGGTAAAAAAAACAACACAAAGGGTCAAGTACACGCTAAAAGACTGTCAGAGGCCATAATAACCAAGGAGTCAACACTATCCGACCAACCCAGAGGAAATGTCTATTGAGCATTTACAAGTAAAGTAGCAGGTCAGACGTGACCTAAAAAATAATATCACAATGTGTCTTTCTTGGGGTTTGAGAGCTATGGTGTACCAGATAAGCCTAGTTTTCCCTTTTAAACTTTAGTAAAGAGAAATGGACATTCCCAATTTGGGTACAAAATCACAATGATAGTCTTGTCCAATACAGTGGAAGGAATGGGAAACACAGTCTGCAAGGAACTTGGGCCTACTACGCATGCATCCATGGACCTTCGTTCTAGTCACACCTGTCAACTTCACTTCTAGCACAACCCTCTTGTGATCTACAGGCACCACCAAGGGCTTTGTCCTTGATGTGGCTTCACACACTTCACATTAGCCTAGAATTCCTGGTCTATCTTAGACGCAATAGTATAATGTCTGTTTTCTGCTTTGGGTCCTGTTCAGACATTAGGTTTGTGTCTAAACAGTTTCTGTGTTAATTCTCCTTGGGATGGAAAGAGTTAACCTTCCTGACTTCAGCAATGGGAGTGGATATAAGCCCACTTCAGCTGATGCCATTGCTGGTGATTAGACCTGTATTCTGGCCATGTTGGTTTGATGTTCACTATGTCTGCCTGTGCACATAAACCATGGTTATCTGTCCTGTTTGATATATAGATTTTAGCCTGCTTTGTTTTAGTACATTTGTCGGGTTTTAGTATTTGTGTATGTTCGTTCTGCATTTGCTTTGTGTTGCATTAGTCTGTATTCACACTGTGCATTTTGTCAGTCCTGTTTCGACCTTGTTTAATCCTGGATCTCCTAGGATAGAATCCTGTTCTGAGCCTTGGACTAATCAGTCTATCTAGAAGTGAGAGAGTCTTGTGCCTGTTCCTGTGTTTGCTTGTATTTAGGATTTTTGTTTCCTCCTAGGCTAGTATCATGACAAATAGTTTATATCAATTTACATATTACAAAGTGAATAAACTGAAGAGAAATCTAAGTCAAATCAGTATTTGATGTGACCGCCCTTGGCCCTCAAAACATCATCAATTCTTTTAGATATACCTATACAAATTAAGAGATTTTGTAGGATTATAATCAGGTGTATAATTAACCAGTTAAACCCAAATGGGTGATAATAATCATTGATTTTATATATAGGTTGAAACGCGATCATTTACTGAAACAGAAACAGCTATTTAGGTGGCTTAAAATTGGGTAAGAAACAGCCAAACTCTGCTGCAAATGTGAGGATGTAGAAGGCAGTGTCATGTCATAGGTCATACATCATGGCAAGATTGAGCACAGAAAAAGGACACAAGGTAGTTATACTGCATCAGCAAGGTCTCTCCCAGGCAAGCAGTTCAAAGTACCCTGGAGTACTGATGGGCTCTTCTAATTCTTTTGAAGAAGCATAACATAAATAACAAAACTAGCAACACTGAGGACTATAAATGCAATAATCTGCCAAGGAAACTTGAGAAGTGCAGCTGCATTTCAGCTAATTTGGTCAGGATTAACGGTGTCAACGGTGTCCTCAATGTTGAGAAATACAGGTAGATGCTAATCCCGCATGAAATACCATCAGGGAGCCATCTGGCTCCAAATTTACTCTCAAGCAGGACAACCACCCCCAATATACAGCCAATGTCATTAAGAACTATCTTCAGCATAGAGAGCCTGGGAAGTGATTGTGTGGCCCCATAGAGCCCTGATCATCAAGTCAGTCTGGAATTACATGACGAGATCTGAGCAACATCCACAGACAATCTTGGCTTAGTTCTGCAATGTTTCTTGTAGTTGATGCAATCCAACGGGAGATGATGCGCCCCCTCTGGTATGCCAATGGGGCAAAACTTGAGACAGAGTCTAAGAGATTGTGGGGGGGAATCACCCTAAGCTTTCATAAGGGATTCCTGAAGGGAATCCCCATGTTGCTACTCCCAAAACAGGCTCTGTTAGATGGACTAAAGACATCAATGCATGGTACCCAAGAAGTGAAAAAACAGTCAGATAGATGGGGGTCAGAAAAGAGATATTGCACAATGGTAAACAGGCAAAAGGTCAGGGCAGGCTCCAGAACATAGCACAAAATTGGAAAACAAGCCAGGTCTATGCCAAATGTAATGGAAACAATTCACGCTTCTTCACAGTACTGGGACCAAATAAACCTTATTGCTCAGATACTGTGGAAGTGTACTGTCAGATACTGTCTAGCTGTTACAGACTTCAGAAGTGAAGTCTGTAACAGCTAGACATTTTTGAAGAACAGGTGCACTGGTAGACAGCATCAGAGGGCCCAGGAGAACTACAGCCAAGTGAACCTGGCAGACCGGAACAGGAAAACCGGAGGAACACCTGGAGTCTTATGGAGAGAGTGGCAGGGACAAGCGGACTGATGACCACAAGGTCAGTGGGTCCATTGGTTATATAGATTAAACTAATTTACCTACCCAATCTGAAGAACAGGTGCATTGGTGTGAGCAGGCGGCCTAGGAGAACTCCAGCCAAATAAAGGACCTCAGCCCAGAACAGGAGAGTAGGAGGGACACCTGAAAAACCAAAGTCTAATGGAGAGAGTCAAAGACCTCCAGAATTGGGTGGAAATCTTTGGGTGCTGAGAGACCACAAATGGCAAGTGAAGCTGATGAAGCTCTAAGGCGCAAAACGCGCTGCATGTTGGGAATAAATGTTTTGCAGGAGCTAGGATGAGTGGCCTGGTGCCACAAGGTGAGTCCTGACACCTGTTCTCTGCTGAAAATGTAATCCTACAAACTTTGGCACCATTGGTTGTATAGATGGAACTAACCTACCTACCAAATCTGAAGAACAGGTGAACAACTGGTAGCAAAGATTTGTTGAGGAAGAAAAAAAGGAAGATGGATGAGTCTACAGCCAAAGCAGAGTGTATTAGGAGCTAAGATACACACAAGATCGAAGGATTTTACTTCCATAGACTAAATTAAACCCCCATCTGTTGTCCACATGACTTGAAGATCTGGTTTAAGGTGCCGCACCAAGATGGACTAGGACAGATGGAGAGACAACGTTACCTCACTCACGAAGCCTGAACTTGGGACCTTGGCAGCCTCTGACTCGAGAAAGCATGAATGAATAGACGTATTATAGGAAGCACCTGCTGGACAAGGAAATCCAGGACAACGTTTATTATCCCCTTTCAGTGGTCTATTCAGGACTCCATTAGGGGTTTCCTCTTCCCTCTTCTGGTACTTCACACTCGCTAATAACAAAGGCGGTATTGTCCTCATAAATGATACGCCAAGAAATATTACTCAAAAGCATCAACCCCGAGGAACTCTCGCCAATCTTTCTAATCATATTTTTATGGAACAAAAATAATATAACCACGATACTAAGTGCAATATGATGCTTATCTAAGACCCTTTCATTCATGATATGAGCCCACCATTGTCTTGAGGAAACTCCAACATTAAAGTCCATTGAAGGAAATGACACTGTTGCAATTACAAATTAAGAATAATCCGGTTCCTGGGCCGATGGGAAAGTCTGGGCTCCATATTTTTATCTTCGCTCTCACGAACTACAGTACACCAGCAAAGTAAGACACATATGGCATTGTATCCCAGAAGATGACACTATACACAACTACAATGGGCATGACAAGTAACCATCATTTCTTTCTATAGTTCCTAAACAGAGTTTCCTACAGAACTGAGTTAGCTACATTCGTAAGTTAGGAAACCAGCCAGCAGAGGTATCAGCTTTTTTTGACCGAAACAGTAAATACACAGCCTACGAATCCATTCTCCACACCTGCTACATCATGCATGGACCATTTGGTTCTGAACTTATCTGTGAGCATGCCGAGGAGAGGTGCTGCTACAGTGTGCAACTTTGATTGTCTAGCTTCCTAGTGCTTTGGTCTTGCAATGTCTTGTCTCTGCTCATAACAAAGAAAAGTAGCGCTTACAGAATTCCGCACTCACGTAAGGAAGTGTCTCTCAGCTCCTCATCCGATCCTCCAGCGGACTGGAAGGTATGGATAGCGTGGGGCGCTCAGAGATGACTCATTGGATCCTCCAACGGACTGGAAGGTATGGGTAGTGTGCGGCGCTCAGAGGCGACTCATCGGATCCTCCAACGGACTGGAAGGTATGGATAGCGTGGGGCGCTCAGAGATGACTCATTGGATCCTCCAACAGACTGGAAGGTATGGGTAGTGTGCGGTGCTCAGAGGCGACTCATCGGATCCTCCAACGGACTGGAAGGTGTGGATAGCGTGGGGCGCTCAGAGGCGACTCATTGGATCCTCCAACGGACTGGAAGGTATGGGTAGTGTGCGGCGCTCAGAGGCGACTCATCGGATCCTCCAATGGACTGGAAGGTGTGAATAGCGTGGGGCGCTCAGAGGCGACTCATCGGATCCTCCAATGGACTGGAAGGTATGGGTAGCGTGGGACACTCAGAAGCCACCCGTACCTTCCAGTCCGTTGGAGGATTCGATGATGAGCCAAGAGACACTTCCTTAGCGGTGAAGGCAAAATTCTGTCAGTGCTACTTTTCTCACCTCACCCTCTCTCTGTCGGAGTTCCCCAAGGCTCTGTGCTGGGGCCCCTAATCTTCTCTATCTATACCCTCGTCCTGGGCCAGATTATAGAAGCCCATGGCTTCAAGTACCACCTATATGCTGATGATAATCTAATCTACCTCTCCGGGCCTGATGTCACTTCTCTACTAGTGACAGCCTGCTCTTTCTTCCTTTTTCTCATCCTGCTTTCTCAAACTTAACATGGAGAAAACAAAATCAATCATTCACAGATGACTTGCCGTCCCCTCATCTACTGTTTACTTCCTCTCACCTTCTAGATTGTAAGTCCTTGTGGGCAGGGCCCTCTCTCCCTCTATGTCAGTCGGCATGTTACTTCGCGTAATGCTCAATGGCCCCATGTTAGTCTTATGTACTGTTACCTTTATCATATGTAAATGCCCTGGAACCAAGGGGGCTATATAAATAATTATAATAATATTATGTCTCTTGAGAATGCAGACTGACTGTAGAAGGGCACAAGCTTTGGCATGTGTGATTTGGTGAGGCTCTAGCTTCAGTCTAATCTAATTGTAAACATATAGGACCCTCACACCACTTACTTTATATGGCCCAGCTGTGACGCATCATCCTAGGTGACTCTTTTGACTGGACCAGGACCAGGAGGAAAGCATTGTCCAGTCTTCTGTGTAATTAAATCCTTGAATTATGTTCCCTTCAAAACAGCACATTGTGAGTACATACCTTATAAGACACCAATGAGAACCAACCGGTGTGATGATGCCTCCTCAGGGAAGACACAAAAGGGACTAGGGCACCATATGTAGCAGCCAGACACATCCACACTAACCAGCCGAAAGACTGCATTAACAGACTGTGCCTCCACTTAGTTGTATTATTAATTTATTTAATAAAGACCCATTGCACCTCATCCTTACCTACCAGTGTAGTTTAGCCAAGCACTGCCCCACCAGGGTGTGCTCTGGGGAGCCATCAACCACCACCTGTGCGGCCCCATGCCACTGTGCCAGCACACAGAAGCATTGGAGCCCAATGAAAACTGGGACAAGGCTCCACCGCAGGGCCAAACTATTCTACAGGTCTCCTCTCCTCACTAAGTGTTGCGGCTGCTTACACTCCTCTATACCCAGGAACCGTACACTACACAACTATTTATAAATAAAAAAAATCATATATAGTCCTGCAAGGAACAATTCTCTGAGTGTCTTGTTCTCTACCATCTCCACCTGCTGATCAGTTTTGTGTAATGACCCAAACTGGCTATCCTCATGACCCAACCTGGCTATCCTCATGACCCAACCTGGCTATCCTCATGACCCAACCTAACTATCCTCATGACCCAACCTGGCTATCCTCATGACCCAACCTGGCTATCCTCATGACCCAACCTAACTATCCTCATGACCAAACCTGGCTATCCTCATGACCCAACCTGGCTATCCTCATGACCCAACCTAACTATCCTCAAGACCCAACCTGGCTATCCTCATGACCCAACCTGGCTATCCTCATGGCCCAGCCTGGCTATCCTCATGACCCAACCTGGCTATCCTCTGCTAAAACACTGAAGCAGAAACAAGAACTTTAAACTTGGTTTTCTTTTAACCCCACCTCTTTGCACTTCCACTCTTGCCCCCTTTGGAATATGAAAGATTGGACACTACCAAAATAAAGGGCCCCATGAACTTAAAGGGGTACTCCGCCCCTAGACATGGGATAGGGGATAACATGTCTGATCGTGGAGGGACCAGCAGCTGGGACCCCTTTGCGATCTCTGGGCCGGTGCTGTGGTGTTTATGAAAAAGGAAGTCTGGGGCTTCTGTGTTCATCATGTCACCCAACACCCTTTCCATTCATGCCTATGGGAGAGGACATGGCAGCTAGTACACAGCTATCATGCCCCAATCCATAGACATGAATAGAGTGGGCGTGGCGTGACATAGATAGCAAGCGGTCCCAGTGGCCAGACCCCCCCCCGCCCCAGATCAGACATGTTATTCCTTATCCTTTAGGGTTGAACACCCCTTTGAGTCAAATGTAGGCTGAACCTGTTGACTTCAGTGTTTTCACCCCCTGTGTTATGTGTATGGGGCCTCCCAACAGATGATGTCATGGAGAGAAGGGTTGGGCATATTGGATTTCAACTGCCTGATTATTTTGTTTCTCGAGAGGTAAGCGCCTATCCTTTTACCTCTCCTTTTTCCATTCCCAAGCCATGCTGAACGTTCATGTGTATGGAAGATAGAACTGTTGGCTGAAGGAACGTTGGGCCGATCGATATTGAAGTTGTATGGCTTCTCTAAACTGGTTCTCCCCTGGACAAGTCACATATGAAGCCCAGGCAAAGTTTGGTCCCCTCAGGATCGGGAACTATACTTCTTCTCCGAGGTGAAGGCTACAGGAGAACCCAAACACTTTTATATGCTTCAATGCACAGCCATGGACAAACACTTCTTCAACACAACCCCTCAGATGATGACGCCATGACCCCGATGAGAATTGAAAAAACTTATTGTGTCCCTCATATTACGGCTTGGCTTAGAGTTCGTAAGCTTCACTATCCACATGTCCTTTAGGGCTCCTACTCTTATTTATGAGCCTTGTACCCAAGATTCCGTTGCCCCATTCCAGGACACAGTTTGAGACCACTGCTTTAACCCCTTAAGGACTCAGGGGGTACCTGTACGCCCGTGGGAATTCCGGTCCCCGATGCTCGCGGGGCGGGGACCGGGATGCCTGCTGAAATCGTTCGAGGGCCCCCCCCCCTATTCGGCAATCGCAGCAGATCGAACTGTGGCGATTTCGGGTCATTCGGGTCATATGTGATCCGATGACCCGGAAAAGGAGGATGATCAGTGGTGTAGTATACACTACCAATCCTCCATACTCTCCTGGGAGGTGGCAGTGTCGACTCTCCCCCCCCTCCCCAGGACAGGTGTGATTGGGCGGTAGTAGTGACTGCACCAATCACAGTATATGAGGAGGGGGGAGGAGAGCAGGAGCTCGTTGCTCCGCTCTGCTCAGCACCATTTTGTGTCTGATGCTGAGCAGGGGTAGCCACGTGCTGCATTTTCCACCTCACAGTGAAAAAAGTGCCCCCTAGAGCTAAAGGACAGTTTAGATTAGGCAGGGACAGTACTTTAGGAGTTAAAAAAAATATTTTATTTTTATTTTTCAGCGTACTATCTGTAGGTGTCCGCGGGTCCGGAGCACCTTTAGTTGTGTGACCCAGGCCCTACAGGGTCACTGCGGTCTGCCCCCAGCCTCTAACGTATAAAAAAAAAGCGGGAGGCCACCGTTAGCCAATAGCCCACCCACCGCTGATCAGTCCCGTAGTACTGATTATCGTTTTTTTGTGGTGCAGGCGCTTTTTTAGGGTTATAGTGGCTTTTTTATTTTCTTTTTTGTGCCTATAGGCGGTCCGTGCCACCAGTAGCTGGCCTGTGCTGTGTGAACGGACCGTACCTGTGTGTGCGGCCTGCCCCATCGCTATCAGTGATTTATCACTGATCAGCGTTTTGTTTGTTTTTTGGGTTCAGGCAGGTGCCTTTTTGGGAGTTTTAGCATTTTTATTTTTATTTTTTTGTTTTTTTGTGTGGGGGTCTGTGTTAGTGCCAGCAGCCACTGTTCTGGGCTCAGTGGCCAGACCCCCCCCCCACTGACTTCTGCGCCCCCTGCCGCCACCAAGCGCTAATCAGTGCGCACACCACTGATAAAGTAAATGCTTTTTTTTTGGCGCAGGGCTTTTTGCGCTAGAAGTCTTTTTAATTTTTTTAAACTTTCTTTTCCTTTTTTTTTTTTAGTTTTTAGTTTAGTTTTTAGTTTAGTTTTTTTTAATATTTTTTTTCTTAGGGCAGGTTAGGTAGTAGGTTAGGGCAGGTTAGGGAGGGTTAGGCTAGGAATTATCGCACTACACCACACGCAGCACATACCAATAAAGTTTTCCCCCCCACACATACATACACTTCATCCCCCATTAGAGTAGGGAAATGGCCAGCAGGGCATTTTCAGCAGAGGAGGCATATGCCGTACTTGCCTCCGACACTGAAAGTGCCAGTGAGGACGAGGAAGACCCCACTTTCCTTATTTCTTCCTCATCCTCCTCATCATCTTATGAAGATGAACCACCAAGGCAGCAGAGTCGCCACCATGTGGGGCCGCAATCCTCCTCTGCTCCTGACCCTGTGCCCCATGCTAGTATGAGTCCCCCTGGCGCTCAGTCAAATCCCCCAGCCAAGTTTACTGGCTCTATGACTTCTGAGCCTTGTTGTGCGCCCGTCCAGCACGTTACCCCATATGTGGATGTATTTCCATAATCAGGAGAAAAAGTCCTCCAAAATTTGTAACCCAATTTCTCCCATTTCCCCTTGTGAAAATGTTAAAAATTGGGTAACCCCAGCATTTTAATGTAAAAAATTTTAATTTTTCAATTCACGGCCCACTGTTCAAAAAACCTGTGAGGTGTAAGTACTCACTGTACCCCTTGTTACCTTCCTTGAGGGGTGTAGTTTCAAAATTGTGGTCACTTGCCGTTTTGTTTTTTAAAGATTTTATGTCAGAACCTCAACCATTGCAGTGCAAAGCACCACTTTAGGCCCCAAATTTCATTGGTGCTGTCTCATTACTAAGCCCTGTTTTGCACCCACATAGTGCTTTAACGCCATATATGGGGTATTTCCTTATTCTGGAGAAATTGGGCTACAAATTTTGTGGAGTTTTTTTTCTCTTACTACTTGTGAAACTATTAACATTTTGGTTAATACCATCAATTCAGTGTTAAAAATCCAATTTTTTACTTTTTTGGCCCACTGTTCAAAAAACATGTGAAGAGTAAGTACTCACTATAACCCTTGTTGCGTTCCTTGAGAGGTTTCATTTCCAAAATGGTGTCACATGTGTGAGTTTTCTGCTGTTCTTGCACAATGGGGACTTTGTGAACGCACATGGCCCCCGACTTCAATTCCAACAAACTTTTCCCTCCGAAAGCCCAATTGTCACGATTCGGCTTACAGGTTGTGGATCCTCTGTGTCAGCGAGGGATTGGCGTGGACCGTGCTGGTGGACCGGTTCTAAGAGGCTACTGGTGTTCACCAGAGCCCGCCGCAAAGCGGGATGGTCTTGCTGCGGCAGTAGCAACCAGGTCGTATCCACTAGCAACGGCTCAACCTCGCTGACTGCTGAGAAGGCGTGGGACAGAAGGACTAGGCAGAGGCAAGGTCAGACGTAGCAGAAGGTCGGGGCAGGCGGCAAGGTTCGTAGTCAAGATGGATAGCAGGAGTTCAGGTAACACAGGCTTTGGACAACACTAAACGCTTTCACTGGCACAAGGCAACAAGATCCGGCCAGGGAGTGCAGGGGCAGTGAGCAGATATAGCCAGGAAGCAGGTGGAAGCCAATTAAGCTAATTGGGCCAGGCACCAATCATTGGTACACTGGCCCTTTAAGTCTCAGAGAGCTGGCGCGTGCGCGTCCTAGAGAGCGGAGCCGCGCGCGCCAGCACATGACAGCAGGGGACCGGGACGGGTAAGTGACTTGGGATGCGATTCGCGAGCGGGCGCGTCCCGCTGTGCGAATCGCATCCCCGACGGCCATATCAGTGCAGCGCTCCCGGTCAGCGGGACCGACCGGGGCGCTGCAGGGAGAGAGGCGCCGTGAGCGCTCCGGGGAGGAGCAGGGACCCGGAGCGCTCGGCGTAACAGTACCCCCCCCCCCCCCCTTAGGTCTCCCCCTTTTTTTGTCCGACAACTGCTTTACCTGGGACGAGGACACCGGGAAAGAATAGAGGGTTTCCTCAACGGCAGGCAGTACAGCAGGAGTGGGAATGGGGAGGGAGGGCAGAGGGTGAAGCTTGGCACGGGGCAGGGTGACACCAGGACGGGGGCCATGAGGAGGCACTGAGGCTTGCCTGACGGGACTGGGAGGGGGGGAGAGGCATTTCTTGTGGAAAGCAGAGTTCCAGTTCTTGATCTCCCCGGTGGTCCAGTCAAGGGTGGGAGAATGAAGCTTGGAGCCATGGCAGACCGAGGAGGACCTCAGAGGTGCAGTTGGGGAGGATGAAAAATTCAATCCTTTCGTGGTGGGGTCCAATGCACATTAAGAGGGGTTTTGTGCGGTAACGCACGGTGCAATCCAATCTAACTCCGTTGACCGCGGAAATGTAGAGCGGCTTGACGAGACGGGTCACCGGGATGCAGAACTTATTCACCAAAGACTCCAAAATGAAATTCCCAGAGGCACAAGAGTCCAAGCAGGCCACGGCTGAGAGGGAGGAGTTGGCTGAAGGAGAAATCCGCACGGGCACCGTGAGACGTGGAGAAGCAGACTTTGAACCAAGAGACGCCACACCCACGTGAGCTGGGTGCGTGCGTGCGTTTCCCAGACGTGGAGGACGAATAGGGCAATCCACCAAGAAATGCTCGGTACTGGCACAGTACAGACAAAGATTATCTTCCCTACAGCGATTCCTCTCTTCCTGGGTCAGGCGAGACCGATCCACTTGCATGGCCTCCTCGGCGGGAGGCCCAGGCGTAGATTGCAAAGGATGCTGTGGGAGAGGTGCCCAGAGATCTAAGTCTTTTTCCTGGCGGAGCTCCTGATGTCTCTCAGAAAAACGCATGTCAATGCGGGTGGCCAAATGGATAAGTTCTTGCAGGTTGGCAGGAATCTCTCGTGCGGGCAGCACATCCTTGATGCTACTGGATAGGCCTTTTTTAAAGGTCGCGCAGAGAGCCTCGTTATTCCATGATAATTCGGAAGCAAGAGTACGAAATTGGATGGCGTACTCGCCCACTGAAGAATTACCCTGGACCAGGTTCAGCAGGGCAGTCTCGGCAGAAGAAGCTCGGGCTGGTTCCTCGAAGACACTACGGACTTCAGCAAAGAAGGACTGGACTGTGGCTGTGGCAGGATCATTGCGGTCCCAGAGCGGTATGGCCCAAGACAAGGCCTTTCCTGAAAGAAGGCTCACTACGAACGCCACCTTAGACCGTTCTGTAGGAAACAAGTCCGACAACATCTCCATATGCAGGGAACATTGAGACAGAAATCCACGGCAGAGCCTAGAGTCCCCATCAAATTTGTCCGGCAGGGACAAGCGGAGGCTAGGAGCGGCCACTCGCTGCGGAGGAGGTGCAGGAGCTGGCGGAGGAGATGGTTGCTGCTGTAGCAGAGGCAGAAGTTGCTGTAACGTGGCGGTCAACTGCGACAGCTGCTGTCCTTGTTGGGCAATTTGCTGCGATTGCTGAGCGACCACCGTGGTAAGGTCAGCGAGACTTGGCAGCGGCACCTCAGCGGGATCCATGGCCGGATCTACTGTCACGATTCGGCTTACAGGTTGTGGATCCTCTGTGTCAGCGAGGGATTGGCGTGGACCGTGCTGGTGGACCGGTTCTAAGAGGCTACTGGTGTTCACCAGAGCCCGCCGCAAAGCGGGATGGTCTTGCTGCGGCAGTAGCAACCAGGTTGTATCCACTAGCAACGGCTCAACCTCGCTGACTGCTGAGAAGGCGTGGGACAGAAGGACTAGGCAGAGGCAAGGTCAGACGTAGCAGAAGGTCGGGGCAGGCGGCAAGGTTCGTAGTCAAGATGGATAGCAGGAGTTCAGGTAACACAGGCTTTGGACAACACTAAACGCTTTCACTGGCACAAGGCAACAAGATCCGGCCAGGGAGTGCAGGGGCAGTGAGCAGATATAGCCAGGGAGCAGGTGGAAGCCAATTAAGCTAATTGGGCCAGGCACCAATCATTGGTGCACTGGCCCTTTAAGTCTAAGAGAGCTGGCGCGTGCGCGTCCTAGAGAGCGGAGCCGCGCGCGCCAGCACATGACAGCAGGGGACCGGGACGGGTAAGTGACTTGGGATGCGATTCGCGAGCGGGCGCGTCCCGCTGTGCGAATCGCATCCCCGACGGCCATATCAGTGCAGCGCTCCCGGTCAGCGGGACCGACCGGGGCGCTGCAGGGAGAGAGACGCCGTGAGCGCTCCGGGGAGGAGCAGGGACCCGGAGCGCTCGGCGTAACACCAATGGCGCTCCTTCTATTCTGAGCATTGCAGAGCAGAGCACTTTACATCCACATATGGGGTATTTTCTTTCTCAGGTGAAATTGCACTACAAATTTTGGGGGCCTTTTCCCCTATTACCCCATGTGAAAATGAAACATTTGGGGGTAACACTATCAATATAGTGTGAAAAATCTAATTTGTCACTTTTATGGCCCACTGTTCAAAAAACCTGTGAGGCGTAAGTACTCACTGTAACCCTTGTTACGTTCCTTGAGGGGTGCTGTTACGCCGAGCGCTCCGGGTCCCCGCTCCTCCCCGGAGCGCTCGCAACATTCTCACTACGGCAGCGCCCCGGTCAGTTCCACTGACCGAGTGCGCTGCGATACCGCCTCCAGCCGGGATGCGATTCGCGATGCGGGTGGCGCCCGCTCG
The DNA here is from genome assembly GCF_029499605.1 of Hyla sarda. Lineage (NCBI taxonomy): Eukaryota > Metazoa > Chordata > Amphibia > Anura > Hylidae > Hyla > Hyla sarda. Next base: position 18,557,755 of record NC_079191.1, read on the forward strand.
CGATGCGCACCCCGGCTCCCGTACCTGACTCGCTCTCCGTCGGTCCTGTCCCGGCGCGCGCGGCCCCGCTCCCTAGGGCGCGCGCGCGCCGGGTCTCTGCGATTTAAAGGGCCACTGCGCCACTGATTGGCGCAGTGGTTCTAATTAGTGTGTTCACCTGTGCACTCCCTATGTATACCTCACTTCCCCTGCACTCCCTCGCCGGATCTTGTTGCCATCGTGCCAGTGAAAGCGTTTCCCTGTGTGTTCCTAGCCTGTGTTCCAGACCTCCTGCCGTTGCCCCTGACTACGATCCTTGCTGCCTGCCCCGACCTTCTGCTACGTCCGACCTTGCTTTTGTCTACTCCCTTGTACCGCGCCTATCTTCAGCAGTCAGAGAGGTTGAGCCGTTGCTAGTGGATACGACCTGGTTACTACCGCCGCAGCAAGACCATCCCGCTTTGCGGCGGGCTCTGGTGAATACCAGTAGTAACTTAGAACCGGTCCATTAGCACGGTCCACGCCAATCCCTCTCTGGCACAGAGGATCCACCTCCTGCCAGCCGGCATCGTGACAGTAGATCCGGCCATGGATCCCGCTGAAGTTCCTCTGCCAGTTGTCGCCGACCTCACCACGGTGGTCGCCCAGCAGTCGCAACAGATAGCGCAACAAGGCCACCAGCTGTCTCAACTGACCGTGATGCTACAGCAGCTACTACCACAGCTTCAGCAATCATCTCCTCCGCCAGCTCCTGCACCTCCTCCGCAGCGAGTGGCCGCTTCCAGCCTACGACTATCCTTGCCGGATAAATTTGATGGGGACTCTAAGTTTTGCCGTGGCTTTCTTTCGCAATGTTCCCTGCACTTGGAGATGATGTCGGACCAGTTTCCTACTGAAAGGTCTAAGGTGGCTTTCGTAGTCAGCCTGCTCTCTGGGAAAGCTCTGTCATGGGCCACACCACTCTGGGACCGCAATGACCCCGTCACTGCCTCTGTACACTCCTTCTTCTCGGAAATTCGAAGTGTCTTTGAGGAACCTGCCCGAGCCTCTTCTGCTGAGACTGCCCTGCTGAACCTGGTCCAGGGTAATTCTTCTGTTGGCGAGTATGCCATCCAATTCCATACTCTTGCCTCCGAATTATCCTGGAATAACGAGGCCCTCTGTGCGACCTTTAAAAAAGGCCTATCCAGTAACATTAAAGATGTTCTGGCCGCACGAGAAATTCCTGCTAACCTGCATGATCTCATTCATCTAGCCACTCGCATTGACATGCGTTTTTCCGAAAGGCGTCAGGAGCTCCGCCAGGATATGGACTTTGTTCGCACTAGGCGTTTTTTCTCCCCGGCTCCTCTCCCCTCTGGTCCTCTGCAATCCGTTCCTGTGCCTCCCGCCGTGGAGGCTATGCAAGTTGACCGGTCTCGCTTGACACCTCAAGAGAGGACACGACACCGCATGGAGAATCTTTGCCTGTACTGTGCCGGTACCGAACACTTCCTGAAGGATTGTCCTATCCGTCCTCCCCGCCTGGAAAGACGTACGCAGACTCCGCACAAAGGTGAGACAGTCCTTGATGTCAACTCTGCTTCTCCACGTCTTACTGTGCCTGTGCGGATATCTGCCTCTACCTTCTCCTTCTCTACTATGGCCTTCTTGGATTCCGGATCTGCAGGAAATTTTATTTTGGCCTCTCTCACCAACAGGTTCAACATCCCGGTGACCAGTCTCGCCAGACCCCTCTACATCAATTGCGTTAACAATGAAAGATTGGACTGTACCATACGTTACCGCACGGAGCCCCTCCTAATGTGCATCGGACCTCATCATGAAAAAATTGAGTTTTTGGTCCTCCCCAATTGCACCTCCGAAATTCTCCTTGGACTACCGTGGCTTCAACGCCATTCCCCAACCCTTGATTGGTCCACAGGGGAGATCAAGAGCTGGGGTACCTCTTGTTTCAAAGACTGCCTTAAACCGGTTTCCAGTACTCCCTGCCGTGACCCTGTGGTTCCCCCTGTAACCGGTCTCCCTAAGGCCTATATGGACTATGCTGACGTATTTTGCAAAAAACAAGCTGAGACTTTACCTCCTCACAGGCCTTATGACTGTCCTATTGACCTCCTCCCGGGCACTACTCCACCCCGGGGCAGAATTTATCCTCTGTCCGCCCCAGAGACTCTTGCTATGTCTGAATACATCCAGGAAAATTTAAAAAAGGGGTTTATCCGCAAATCCTCCTCTCCTGCCGGAGCCGGATTTTTCTTTGTGTCCAAGAAAGATGGCTCCCTACGTCCTTGTATTGACTACCGCGGACTTAATAAAATCACGGTAAAGAACCGCTACCCCCTACCTCTTATCTCTGAACTCTTTGATCGCCTCCAAGGTGCCCACATCTTTACCAAACTGGACATAAGAGGTGCTTATAATCTCATCCGCATCAGGGAGGGGGACGAATGGAAAACTGCATTTAACACTAGAGATGGACACTTTGAGTATTTGGTCATGCCCTTTGGCCTGTGCAACGCCCCTGCCGTCTTCCAAGACTTTGTTAATGAAATTTTTCGTGATCTCTTATATTCCTGTGTTGTTGTGTATCTGGACGATATTCTGATTTTTTCTGCCAACTTAGAAGAACACCGCCAGCATGTCCGCATGGTTCTTCAGAGACTTCGAGACAATCAACTTTATGCCAAAATGGAGAAATGTCTGTTTGAATGCCAATCTCTTCCTTTCCTAGGATACTTGGTCTCTGGCCAGGGACTACAAATGGACCCAGATAAACTCTCTGCCGTCTTAGATTGGCCACGCCCCTCCGGACTCCGTGCTATCCAACGTTTTTTGGGGTTCGCCAACTATTACAGACAATTTATTCCCCATTTTTCCACCATTGTGGCTCCTATCGTGGCTTTAACCAAGAAAAATGCCAATCCTAAGTCCTGGTCTCCCCAAGCGGAAGAAGCATTTAAACGGCTCAAATCTGCCTTTTCTTCTGCTCCCGTCCTCTCCAGACCTGACCCATCTAAACCCTTCCTATTGGAGGTTGATGCCTCCTCAGTGGGAGCTGGAGCGGTCCTTCTACAAAAAAACTCTTCCGGGCATGCTGTTACTTGTGGTTTTTTTTCTAGGACCTTCTCTCCGGCGGAGAGGAACTACTCCATCGGGGATCGAGAGCTACTGGCCATTAAATTAGCACTTGAGGAATGGAGGCATCTGCTGGAGGGATCAAAATTTCCAGTTATCATTTACACCGATCACAAGAATCTCTCCTATCTCCAGTCTGCCCAACGGCTGAATCCTCGCCAGGCCAGGTGGTCTCTGTTCTTTGCCCGTTTTAATTTTGAAATTCACTTTCGCCCTGCCGACAAGAACATTAGGGCCGATGCTCTCTCTCGTTCCTCGGATGCCTCGGAAGTAGAGCTCTCTCCGCAACACATCATTCCTCCTGACTGCCTGATCTCCACTTCTCCAGCCTCCATCAGGCAAACTCCTCCAGGGAAGACCTTCGTTTCTCCACGCCAACGCCTCGGAATCCTCAAATGGGGTCACTCCTCCCACCTCGCAGGCCATGCGGGCATCAAAAAATCCTTGCAACTCATCTCTCGTTTCTATTGGTGGCCGACTCTGGAGACGGATGTTGTTGATTTTGTGCGGGCCTGTACTGTCTGTGCCCGGGATAAGACTCCTCGCCAGAAGCCTGCTGGTCTACTTCATCCTCTGCCTGTCCCCGAACAGCCTTGGTCTCTGATTGGTATGGACTTTATTACAGACTTACCCCCATCCCGTGGCAACACTGTTGTTTGGGTGGTCGTTGATCGATTTTCCAAGATGGCACATTTTATTCCTCTTCCTGGTCTTCCTTCAGCGCCTCAGTTGGCAAAACAATTTTTTGTACACATTTTTCGTCTTCACGGTTTGCCCACGCAGATCGTCTCGGATAGAGGCGTCCAATTCGTGTCAAAATTCTGGAGGGCTCTCTGTAAACAACTCAAGATTAAATTAAACTTCTCTTCTGCTTATCATCCTCAATCCAATGGGCAAGTAGAAAGAATTAACCAGGTCCTGGGTGACTATTTACGGCATTTTGTTTCCTCCCGCCAGGATGACTGGGCAGATCTACTACCATGGGCCGAATTTTCGTACAACTTCAGAGTCTCTGAATCTTCCTCCAAATCCCCATTTTTCGTGGTGTACGGCCGTCACCCTCTTCCCCCCCTCCCTACTCCCTTGCCCTCTGGTTTGCCCGCTGTGGATGAAATAACTCGTGATCTTTCCACCATATGGAAAGAGACCCAAAATTCTCTCTTACAGGCTTCATCTCGCATGAAGAAGTTTGCCGATAAGAAAAGAAGAGCTTCCCCCACTTTTTCTCCCGGAGACAAGGTATGGCTCTCCGCTAAATATGTCCGCTTCCGTGTCCCCAGCTACAAATTGGGACCACGCTATCTTGGCCCTTTCAAAATTCTGTGTCAAATTAATCCTGTCTCTTACAAACTTCTTCTTCCTCCTTCTCTTCGTATTCCTAATGCCTTTCATGTCCCTCTTCTTAAACCACTCATCATCAACCGTTTCTCTCCCAAACTTGTTTCTCCCACTCCTGTCTCCGGTTCTTCAGATATCTTTTCCGTTAAGGAGATACTGGCCTCCAAAAAGGTCAGAGGCAAAACTTTTTTTTTGGTTGACTGGGAGGGCTGTGGTCCTGAAGAGAGATCCTGGGAACCTGAGGACAATATCCTAGACAAAAGTCTGGTCCTCAGGTTCTCAGGCTCCAAGAAGAGGGGGAGACCCAAGGGGGGGGGGGTACTGTTACGCCGAGCGCTCCGGGTCCCCGCTCCTCCCCGGAGCGCTCGCAACATTCTCACTACGGCAGCGCCCCGGTCAGTTCCACTGACCGAGTGCGCTGCGATACCGCCTCCAGCCGGGATGCGATTCGCGATGCGGGTGGCGCCCGCTCGCGATGCGCACCCCGGCTCCCGTATCTGACTCGCTCTCCGTCGGTCCTGTCCCGGCGCGCGCGGCCCCGCTCCCTAGGGCGCGCGCGCGCCGGGTCTCTGCGATTTAAAGGGCCACTGCGCCACTGATTGGCGCAGTGGTTCTAATTAGTGTGTTCACCTGTGCACTCCCTATGTATACCTCACTTCCCCTGCACTCCCTCGCCGGATCTTGTTGCCATCGTGCCAGTGAAAGCGTTTCCTTGTGTGTTCCTAGCCTGTGTTCCAGACCTCCTGCCGTTGCCCCTGACTACGATCCTTGCTGCCTGCCCCGACCTTCTGCTACGTCCGACCTTGCTTTTGTCTACTCCCTTGTACCGTGCCTATCTTCAGCAGTCAGAGAGGTTGAGCCGTTGCTAGTGGATACGAGCTGGTTACTACCGCCGCAGCAAGACCATCCCGCTTTGCGGCGGGCTCTGGTGAATACCAGTAGTAACTTAGAACCGGTCCATTAGCACGGTCCACGCCAATCCCTCTCTGGCACAGAGGATCCACCTCCTGCCAGCCGGCATCGTGACAGGTGCAGTTTCCAAAATGGTGTCACATGTGGGGGGTTTCTGCTGTTCTGACACCATAAGAGGTTTGTTAATGCACATGGCCCCGACTTCAATTCCAGCTAAATTCTCTCTCTCAAAGTCCAAATGGCGCTCCTTCTTCTCTGAGACCTGTAGTGCGCCAGCAGAGCACTAACTATCCACATATGGGGCATTTTCTTAATCGGGAGAAATTGGGCTTCAAATTTTGGGGTTCATTTTCTCCTATTACATCATGTGAAAATGAAAAATTTGGGGTAACACTATCAATATAGAGCGAAAAATCTAATTTTTCACTTTTATGGCCCACTGTTCAAAAAACCTGTGGGGTGTTAACGCTCACTATACCCCTTGTTAAGTTCCTTGAGGGGTGTAGTTTCCCAAATAGTGTGCACCTGCCCTACATGTGGCTGTATCCCTTCGGTATATCTATCCTAAAAGATGGCAGACGCATATCTGTACGACATCCAGATGAGCTGGAGAAGATTTGGGACTTCCTGGGCATAGATCCTATCTCCATACCCCTCTTGGCTACTGGTGGATCTTTGCTACACTTTACCTCAGCTACCGAAGATGCCGAAGGGCCCCAGGGGCGACAAGTCGAAGTCGCCTAAAGCAAAGAAGCACGCAGCTAAGTCACTGAATTCTGCAGATGATGTCAGGTGATCCCTGGAAGTTGCCGCGCCCCGCTGTTGGCTTAAGTATACTTTCCTCTTACCTGGTTGTTTCTGTTTGGAAATGCTCCTCTGGCTATTTGTTGCCCCTCTCACGTTAGAGAAGGAATTTTCCTTGGCTCATTGACATGGTTGGTGGCTAAGAGACTGTGCTAACTATAGGTCGAGGCACACCGTGCTGTCCTTCTTCATTGCTCTCTACCTTCGGTTATGTGCAATGACTGGTTGCTGATTCCCACCATGTTGTCCCCCCCATTTCTAATCTGCCTGGAAAGGACCAGACCTGCTGCCTGAACCTGGTCTCTCCCCCCCCCCCCCCCCCGTCCCAAGCCCATTCCCAGATTGCCCCCCCTACATAACCCCCCCCCCCCCCCCCGCTCTCTGCCAGATTTCGCCCGTGACATCACTGTCCCCACCCCACCCCCCTCCTCCCCTCATCTCATAAACCCTCAAAACTTCCCAGGGACTTGCGCTACAGATTTGCGGCCCTGATTTGGGACTTATGGACAGGACCTGACACTGCACCGAGCACTAAATGGACTGTTTGAAGACCTCCTTGCGGTTATGGGTGTTATTTGCGCTGTGGTCATAATTTTGTTGTTATATAACATGCATTTTCCTGTTCACCCCCCCTCCTTTTCCCCCCTCATCCCCCCCCCACCCTCCTTCCTTAGGGGGGCTGTCGGTTCAGGATTACCTCCGTTTCCTCTATCTATCCACATCTCCTCTTTTTCCCCACTTCAGCGTTTTTCTCTACCTTTCTGCTCTCAGCCCCACTTTGGATCATACCATAATTCTCGACATGGCTGACGGGCCCAGTATCTATGGCTACTCTTATAATGTCTCTGCGCAGATAACGCTTGTTTGTTTTACTATGGCCCTGTTGCCCACACAATGTTATTACTTGGGTGCCGTTGACACCCGCTTCATGTTATTGTTCCTGTATTCTTAAAACGAAAATAAAGAATTGAAAAAAAAAAAAAAAAGGGTCTTGGTCCTTCCGGTGCTTGTCGGCTGCTGTGTGCTCCACAGGAGGTTCTTTTCTTTTTGCATTTCCGTTCGGTCTGGCCGCAGGTCTCTCTGCTGGCGCCTCTGTCCGTGTCGGGAACTGTCCAGAGCGGGAGTGGTTTGCTATGGGGATTTGCTCCTGCTCTGGATGTTTCTTGGTGCCGACGGAGGTGTTGGCGGGGAGCACTGTGTAAAAATAAAAAAATAAAAAATAAAAATTCCATTTTTACTTCCAACTTCAACGCAAAGTGGTCAAACACTTGTGAGGTGTTAAAGAGTACCTATCATGAACTCATCTGTCCCTGACTCTTCCTGACTCTAATCCTACCTTTTTTCTATCAAAAACCCATTTTCTTACCTTTATTACTGGGTTCTTGCTCGCTCACTTCCCTGCCATGTGTGAGAAGAGGAAGGGGGAGTGGCCTGGCAGGCATGACGTCAGCTGCTGGCAGATGTCCAGGGCATTCCGCTCAGATCTACCCGGGATGAGAGCGGCATCAGTCGCTGCGGCCACATTGCAAGCACGGGGGGTGGGGGATGAAGGGGTTTGGTACAGATGGCTTACAAACACTGGTGGCGGGAGTGAGGGTTCCAGAGCGCTACAGCCAGCTTTTAGAATCACTCGTGGTGATGGTGGTGTGGGGGGGGATGCAGGGCAGCGCTGCACCGACATTTGGCCATGTCAGGAGCACGCCCTACTGTGGTATGAACACAGCACTCGCTCCCGCCTGTCTGATTGACAGGAGGGGGGGAGCTGCGCTGAGCTCATACGTGTCCTGCCTGTAGTGTGATTTCAGACTCATGCCAGGTGAAAATGAGCTGAGTCCCTGAGGGGTTAAAGGAATCTTAGAGGGGAAATCCGGTGAAAAACTTTTTTTTTTTTTTTTTTTTTTATCAACTGGTGCCAGAAAGTTAAATAGATTTGTTAATGACTTTACTATATAAAAAATCGTAATCCTTCCAGTACTTATCAGCTGCTGTATTCTCCAGAGGAAGTTGTGTAGTTGTTTCTAGTCTGACCCCAGAGCTCTCGGCCCTGTCAGGAACTGTCCAGAGCAGGAGAGGTTTGCTATGGGGATTTGCTGGACCATTTTCGGAGAAATCTAATGTCTCCAGACACCTAACATACAATCAATACTGTCCTTTTGCTCTATTGGCAGCTTTGGTCACTGGATGTAGGTATACTGTAATCCTGTTTATGGTGTATGTGGTGAGGTACAGGGTAGCTGGGAGTTGTAGTACTTTTACACATGGCAGGCGTGGTATGGAGTACGGGTGTTCCCTTTCGACCAACCACAAACTTTTGTCAAGAAAGCTGTGACCATATGAAAAGTACAGGATTGAGACTTCGGGATGAGAGGAAGGCAACAGTATGTCAAGTGACTGTGTGATGTCATCATGTCTGTATAGAGGAACTGTGTGATGTCATCATGTCCATATGGAGGAACTGTGTGATGTCATCATGTCTGTATAGAGGAACTGTGTGATGTCATCATGTCTCTATAGAGGAACTGTGTGATGTCATCATGTCTATATGGAGGAACTGTGTGATGTCATCATGTCTCTATAGAGGAACTGTGTGATGTCATCATGTCCATATGGAGAACTGTGTGATGTCATCATGTCTCTATAGAGGAACTGTGTGATGTCATCATGTCTCTATAGAGGAACTGTGTGATGTCATCATGTCTCTATAGAGGAACTGTGTGATGTCATCATGTCCATATGAAAGAACTGTGTGGTGTCATCATGACTATATGGAGGAACTGTGTGATGTCATCATGTCCATATGGAGGAACTGTGTGATGTCATTATGTCCATATGGAGGAACTGTGTGATGTCATCATGTCCATATGGAGGAACTGTGTGATGTCATCATGTCCATATGGAGGAACTGTGTGATGTCATCATGTCCATATGGAGAAACTGCGTGATGTCATCATGTCCATATGGAGGAACTGTGTGATGTCATCATGTCTATATGGAGGAACTGTGTGATGTCATCATGTCCATATGGAGTAACTGTGTGATGTCATCATGTCCATATGGAGGAACTGTGTGATGTCATCATGTCCATATGGAGGAACTGTGTGATGTCATCATGTCCATATGGAGGAACTGTGTGATGTCCTCATGTCCATAAAGAGGAACTGTGTGATGTCATCATGTCCATATGGAGGAACTGTGTGATGTCATCATGTCCATATGGAGGAACTGTGTGATGTCATCATGTCCATATGGAGGAACTGTGTGATGTCATCATGTCCATATGGAGGGACTGTGTGATGTCATCATGTATATATGGAGAACTGTGTGATGTAATCATGTCCATATGGAGAACTGTGTGATGTCATCCTGTCTATATGGAGGAACTGTGTGATGTCATCATGTCCATATGGAGGAACTGTGTGATGTCATCATGTCCATATGGAGGAACTGTGTGATGTCATCATGTCCATATGGAGGAACTGTGTGATGTCATCATGTCCATATAGAGGAACTGTGTGATGTCATCATGTCAATATGGATTAACTGCATGATGTCATCGTGTCCTTATGGAGGAACTGTGTGATGTCATCATGTCAATATGGATTAACTGCATGATGTCATCGTGTCCTTATTGAGGGACTGTGTGATGTCATCATGTCTATATGGAGGAACTGTGTGATGTCATCATGTCCATATGGAGAGAACTGTGTGAAGTCATCATGTCCATATGGAGAAACTGTGTGATGTCATCATGTCTGTATAGAGGAACTGTGTGATGTCATCATGTCTATATGGAGGAACTGTGTGATGTCATCATGTCTATAAGGAGGAACTGTGTGATGTCATCATGTCTATATGGAGGAACTGTGTGATGTCATCATGTCTATATGGAGGAACTGTGTGAAGTCATCATGTCTATATGGAGGAACTGTGTGATGTAATCATGTCTATATGGAGGAACTGTGTGATGTTATCATGTCCATATGGAGAAACTGTGTGATGTCATCATGTCCATATAGAGGAACTGTGTGATGTCATCATGTCCATATGAAGGAACTGTGTGATCATGTCCACATGGAGGAACTGTGTGATGTCAGTATGTCTATATGGAGGAACTGTGTGATGTCATCATGTCCATATGGAGGAACTGTGTGATGTCATCCTGTCCATATGGAGGAACTGTGTGATGTCATCATGTCCATATGGAGGAACTGTGTGATCATGTCCATATGGAGGAACTGTGTGATGTCATCATGTCCATATGGAGGAACTGTGTGATCATGTCCATATGGAGGAACTGTGTGATGTCATCATGTTTATATGGAGGAACTGTGTGATGTCATCGTGTCCTTATTGAGGTACTGTGTGATGTCATCATGTCTATATGGAGGAACTGTGTGATGTCATCATGTCCATATGGAGAGAACTGTGTGATGTCATCATGTCCGTATGGAGAAACTGTGTGATGTCATCATGTCTGTATAGAGGAATTGTGTGATGTCATCATGTCTATATGGAGGAACTGTGTGATGTCATCATGTCTATATGGAGGAACTATGTTATGTCATCATGTCTATATGGAGGAACTGTGTGATGTCATCATGTCTATATGGAGGAACTGTGTGATGTCATCATGTCTATATGGAGGAACTGTGTGATGTCATCATGACTATATGGAGGAACTGTGTGATGTCATCATGTCCATATGGAGGAAATGTGTGATGTCATCATGTCCATATTGAGGAACTGTGTGATGTCATCATGTCCGTATGGAGGAACTGTGTGATTTCATCATGTCCATATGGAGGAACTGTGTGATGTCATCATGTCCATATGGAGGAACTGTGTGATGTCATCATGTCCATATCGAGGAACTGAGTGATGTCATCATGTCCGTATGGAGGAACTGTGTGCTGTCATCATGTCTATATGGAGGAACTGTGTGATGTCATCATGTCCATATGGAGGAACTGTGTGATGTCATCATGTCCATATGGAGGAACTGTGTGATGTCATCATGTCCATATGGAGGAATTGTGTGATGTCATCATGTCCATATGGAGGAACTGTGTGATGTCATCATGTCTATATGGAGGAACTGTGTGATGTCATCATGTCTATATGGAGGAACTGTGTGATGTCATCATGTCTATATGGAGGAACTGTGTCACGATTCGGCTGGCTGGAGGTGGATCCTCTGTGCCAGAGAGGGATTGGCGTGGACCGTGTCGGTGGACCGGTTCTAAGTTGCTACTGGTATTCACCAGAGCCCGCCGCAAAGCGGGATGGTCTTGCAGCGGCGGTAGCAACCAGGTCATATCCACCGGCAACGGCTCAACCTCTCTGACTGCTGAGATAAACGCGGTACAAGGGAGTAGACAAGAGCAAGGTCGGACGTAGCAGAAGGTCAGGGCAGGCAGCAAGGATCGTAGTCAGGGGCAACGGCAGGAGGTCTGGAACACAGGCTAGGAACACACAAGGAAACGCTTTCTCTGGCACAATGGCAACAAGATCCGGCAAGGGAGTGAAGGGGAAGTGAGGTATAAGTAGGGAAGTGCACAGGTGAAGGTACTGATTAAAACCTCATCAGTGGCGCACCAGCCCTTTAAATCGCAAAGAGTCGTCGCGCGCGCGCCCTAGGGAGCGGGGCCGTGCGCGCCGGGACAGCACAGATGGGGAACGGGTCTGGTAAGCGAGCGGACGCGTCCCGCATCGCGAATCGCATCCCGGCTGGGAACATTATCGCAGCGCACCCGGTCGGCAGGTCTGACCGGGGCGCTGCGAATAGGAGAATGCTGTGAGCGCTCCGGGGAGGATCGGGTACCCGGTGCGCTCGGCATAACAGTACCCCCCCCCCCCTTGGGTCTCCCCCTCTTTTTGGAAACTGAGAACTTGAGGATAAGGTTCTTGTCCAGGATGTTGTCCTCAGGTTCCCATGACCTCTCCTCTGGGTCGCAATTCTCCCAATCAACCAAGAAATTATTTTTTACCTCTGACCGTCTTGGATGCCAGAATTTCTTTCACCGAAAAGACGTCAGAGGACCTGGAAACTGGAGTGAGAGCAACAACCTTGGGAGAGAAGCGGTTAAGGATAAGTGGTTTAAGGAGAGAGACATGGAAAGCATTGGGAATACGGAGAGAAGGAGGAAGAAGGAGTTTGTAAGAGACAGGGTTGATTTGGCACTTGATTTTGAAAGGACCAAGATAACGTGGTCCCAGTTTATAACTGGGGACACGAAAGCAGACATACTTGGCGGAGAGCCATACTTTGTCTCCGGGAGAAAAAATGGGGGGAATTCTTCTTTTCCTATCAACATGTTTTTTCATCCGGGATGAGGCCTGTAAGAGAGAATTTTGAGTCTCTTTCCATATAGTGGAGAAGTCCCGAGTCACCTCATCAACAGCGGGCAAACCAGAAGGCATGGGAGTGGGAAGGGGGGGAAGAGGGTGACGGCCGTACACCACAAAAAATGGGGATTTAGCGGAAGACTCAGAGACATGGTAGAAGATCTGCCCAGTCATCCTGGCGGGAGGAAACAAAATGTCGCAAATAGTCACCCAGGACCTGATTAATTCTTTCCACTTGCCCATTGGATTGGGGATGATAAGAAGACGAGAAGTTTAATTAGATTTTGAGCTGTTTACAGAGGGCCCTCCAGAATTTTGACACAAATTGAACGCCTCTATCCAAGACGATATGCGTAGGAAGCCCGTGAAGGCGAAAAATGTGTATAAAAAATTGTTTTGCCAACTGAGGCGCAGAAGGAAGACCTGGAAGAGGGATAAAATGTGCCATCTTGGAGAATCGATCAACGACCACCCAAATAACTGTGTTGCCATGGGATAAAGGTAAGTCAGTAAGAAAGTCCATACCAATCTGAGACCATGGTTGTTCAGGAACAGGCAGAGGATGGAGGAGACCAGCAGACAAGAGGGGTCTTGTCCCGGGCACAGACTGTACAAGCCCGCACGAAATCAACAACATCAGCTTCCAGGGTAGGCCACCAATAAAATCGAGAGATGAGCTGGATGGATTTTTTGATGCCAACATGGCCTGCGAGGTGTGAGGAGTGTCCCCACTTGAGAATCCTGAGGCGCTGGCGAGGAGAGACAAAGGTCTTCCCTAGAGGAGTTTGTCTGATAGAGGTTGGAGAAGTGGAGATCAGACAGTCCGGAGGAATAATGTGTTGCGGGGAAGCTTCCACTTCAGAGGCATCCGATGAACGAGAGAGGGCATCGGCCCTAATGTTCTTGTCAGCAGGGCGAAAATGAATTTCAAAGTTAAAACGGGCAAAGAACAACGACCACCTAGCCTGGCGAGGGTTTAGCCATTGGGCAGACTGGAGATAAGAGAGATTCTTGTGATCAGTGTATATAGTAACTGGATATTTGGATCCCTCCAGCAGGTGCCTCCATTCCTCAAGCGACAATTTTATGGCCAGTAGTTCTCGATCACCAATGGAGTAGTTTTTCTCCGCCGGAGAGAAGGTCCTAGAAAAGAAACCACAAGTAACAGCATGTCCGGAAGAATTTTTTTGTAGGAGTACTGCTCCAGCTCCCACCGAGGAGGCGTCTACCTCCAGCGAGAAGGTCTTAGATGGATCAGGTCTGGAGAGTACGGGAGCAGAAGAAAAGGCAGTTTTGAGATGATTGAATGCATCTTTCGCTTGAGCAGACCAGGACTTGGGGTTGGCGTTTTTCTTGGTTAGGGCCACGATAGGGGCCACAATAGTGGGAAAAGTGCGGAATAAATTGTCTGTAATAATTGGCAAACCCCAAAAAACTTTGGATAGCACGGAGTCCGGAGGGGCGTGGCCATCCAATACGGCTGATAGTTTATCTGGGTCCATTTGGAGTCCCTGGCCAGAGACTAAGTATCCTAGGAAGGGAAGAGATTGACATTCAAAGAGACATTTTTCCATTTTGGCATATAATTGATTGTCCCGCAGTCTCTGAAGAACCATGCGGACATGCTGGCAGTGTTCTTCTAAATTAGCAGAAAAAATCAAAATATCGTCTAGGTAGATCACAACACAGGTATATAGAAGATCACGAAAAATTTCATTTACAAAGTCTTGGAAGACGGTAGGGGCGTTGCAAAGCCCAAAGGGCATAACCAGATATTCAAAGTGTCCATCTCTGGTGTTAAACGCGGTCTTCCACTTGTCCCCCTCCCTGATGCGGATGAGATTATATGCACCTCTTAAGTCCAGCTTGGTAAAGATGTGGGCGCCTCGTAGGCGATCAAAGAGTTCCGAGATAAGAGGTAGGGGATAGCGTTTTTTTACAGTGATTTTATTAAGTCCGCGGTAATCAATGCAAGGGCGTAAGGATCCGTCTTTTTTGGAAACAAAGAAAAATCCAGCTCCGGCAGGGGAGGAAGACATGCGGATAAACCCCTTTTTTAAATTCTCCTGGATGTACTCCGACATGGCTTGTGTTTCCGGAACAGACAGAGGATAGATTCTTCCCCGGGGTGGAGTAGTACCAGGGAGGAGGTCAATAGGACAGTCATAAGGCCTGTGAGGAGGCAAAGTCTCTGCTTGTTTTTTGCAAAAAACATCAGCATAATCCAGATAGGCCTTGGGGAGACCAGATATCGGAGGGGCCACAGGGTCTTGACTGACAGTACAGGGAGCAGGCTTAAGACAGTTCTTGTGGCAAGTAGTACCCCAGTTCTTGATCTCCCCGGTGGTCCAATCGAGGGTAGGGGAATGGCGTTGAAGCCACGGTAGTCCAAGAAGAATTTCCGAAGTGCAGTTAGAGAGGACCAGAAATTCAATCTTTTCGTGATGGGGTCCGATGCACATTAAGAGGGGTTCCGTGCGGTAACGCACAGTACAGTCCAATCTTTCATTATTAACAGAGGCGATGTAGAGGGGTCTGGCGAGACTGGTCACCGGGATGTTGAACCTGTTGATGAAAGAGGCCAAAATAAAATTTCCTGCAGATCCGGAATCCAAGAAGGCCACAGCTGAGAAGGAGAAGGTAGAAGAAGAAATCCGCACAGGCACAGTAAGACGTGGAGAAGCAGAGTTCACATCAAGAGCTGTCTCACCTTTGTGCGGAGTCAGAGTGCGTCTTTCCTGACGTGGAGGTCGGATAGGACAATCCTTCAAGAAATGTTCGGTACTGGCACAGTACAGGCAAAGGTTCTCCATGCGGCGTCGTGTCCTCTCTTGAGGTGTCAAGCGAGACCGGTCAACTTGCATAGCCTCCACGGCGGAAGGCACAGGAACAGATTGCAGTGGACCAGAGGAGAGAGGAGCCGGGGAGAGAAACCGCCTCGTGCGAACAAAGTCCATATCCTGGCGGAGCTCCTGACGCCTTTCGGAAAAACGCATGTCATGCGGGTGGCAAGATGAATAAGTTCATGCAGGTTAGCAGGGATTTCTCGTGCGGCCAGCACATCTTTAATGTTGCTGGATAGGCCTTTTTTAATGGTCGCGCAGAGGGCCTCTTTATTCCAGGACAATTCGGAGGCGAGAGTACGGAATTGGATGGCGTACTCGCCAACAGAAGAATTACCCTGGACCAGGTTCAGCAGGGCAGTCTCGGCAGAAGAGGCTCGGGCAGTTTCCTCGAAGACACTTCGAATCTCCGTGAAGAAAGAATGTACAGAGGCAGTGACAGGATCATTGCGGTCCCAGAGCGGCGTGGCCCATGACAGGGCTTTCCCAGACAGAAGGCTGACTACGAAAGCCACCTTTGACCTTTCAGTTGGAAACTGGTCCGACATCATCTCCAAATGCAGGGAACATTGTGAAAGAAAACCACGGCAAAATTTAGAGTCCCCATCAAATTTGTCCGGCAAAGATAAACGGAGGCTGGATGCGGCCACTCGCTGCGGAGGAGGTGCAGGAGCTGGCAGAGGAGATGATTGCTGAAGCTGTGGTAGTAGCTGCTGTAGCATCACGGTCAGTTGAGACAGCTGGTGGCCTTGTTGCTCTATCTGTTGCGACTGCTGGGCGACCACCGTGGTGAGGTCAGCGACAACTGGCAGCGGGACCTCAGCGGGATCCATGGCTGGATCTACTGTCACGATTCGGCTGGCTGGAGGTGGATCCTCTGTGCCAGAGAGGGATTGGCGTGGACCGTGTCGGTGGACCGGTTCTAAGTTGCTACTGGTATTCACCAGAGCCCGCCGCAAAGCGGGATGGTCTTGCAGCGGCGGTAGCAACCAGGTCGTATCCACCGGCAACGGCTCAACCTCTCTGACTGCTGAGATAAACGCGGTACAAGGGAGTAGACAAGAGCAAGGTCGGACGTAGCAGAAGGTCAGGGCAGGCAGCAAGGATCGTAGTCAGGGGCAACGGCAGGAGGTCTGGAACACAGGCTAGGAACACACAAGGAAACGCTTTCACTGGCACAATGGCAACAAGATCCGGCGAGGGAGTGCAGGGGAAGTGAGGTATAAGTAGGGAAGTGCACAGGTGATGGTACTGATTAAAACATCATGCGCCAATCAGTGGCGCACCGGCCCTTTAAATCGCAAAGACCCGGCGCGCGCGCGCGCCCTAGGGAGTGGGGCCGCGCGCCGGGACAGCACAGACGGGGAACGGGTCTGGTAAGCGAGTCGGGATGCGCATCGCGAGCGGGCGCGTCCCGCATCGCGAATCGCATCCCGGCTGGGGACATTATCGCAGCGCACCCGGTCGGCAGGTCTGACCAGGGCGCTGCGAATAGGAGAACGCTGTGAGCGCTCCGGGGAGGAGCGGGGACCCGGAGCGCTCCGCGTAACTGTGTGATGTCATCATGTCCATATGGAGGAACTGTGTGGTGTCATCATGTCCATATGGAGGAAATGTGTGACGTCATCATGTCTATATGGAGGAACTGTGTGATGTCATCATGTCCATATGGAGGAACTGTGTGATGTCATCATGTCCATATGGAGGAGCTGTGTGATGTCATCATGTCCATATGGAGGAACTGTGTGATGTCATCATGTCCATATGGAGGAACTGTGTGATGTCATCATGTCCATATGGAGGAACAGTGTGATGTCATCATGTCCATATGGAGGAACTGTGTGATGTCATCATGTCTATATGGAGGAACTGTGTGATGTCATCATGTCTATATGGAGAACTGTGTGATGTCATCATGTCAATATGGAGCGAAACCTCTGAGGAACGTCTTCAACACCTTGTAGAAAGTGTCGCCTAATGTCGCCTCTTATCAAATTAGAGGGGGGGGGGACCATAGACTGCCCCCTATGTACTAGAATGAATAGATGACAGAATGGACGCCAATAAGTATGAGATTTCTTTTAAAGTTTTATTTCTTCGCTTTTCTCTCTTTGCCTCTTTGACACATAATTACGGTATTATCGAGCGCTGACGGCCCCGGCTCTAATCCGTCACTGTCATTTGTCTCAGGTGATTTCCAGGATGAGACGTTTCCCCCGGATTTCATTGTTCGGCGGTAATAACCAAGGACAATCTACAGATTATACTTGTTTTTTTTTTGGCCCCCACCCTTCCTAAACCCTCTCGGGAAAAAAAAAGCGTAATTTATTTTCTGTTGTAATTATGATCAATTTAGGGTCTAATGTCGCCTCTTATCATATTGAGTCATTTTTTTTTTGTTTGGACATAAATGGCTGCTATTATATAGATGATGTTCTACATATAGATCGGCGCTACAGGATTAAGCTTTGCATTTGACTCAGGGGTGGGGGGGGGGGGGAGCCAAGCGCCGCCGCGGTTTAGAAATAATTTATTTTTCCGGTAGGTTGAGTGTTTTAATTTTATTTAGATGATTTAAGAGGGGTTGTACGGGGTGAGAAAAAAAAAACAAAAAAAACATGGCGGCCTACTTTCATTGCAGAGTGCCCCCATTCATTTCAGTGGAGCTGAGCTGCAATACCGGACACTACCACATGGACAGGTGTGGCGCTGTTTCTGTTCAAAATAACCCATTCGGCCTTGTATCTTCATAGTGCTGCTCCCAATAACAGTGTTTCCCAAACAGAGTGCCTCCAGCTGCTGCAAAACTACAACTCCCAGCATGCCCGGACAGCCGTTGGCTGTCCGGGCATGCTGGGAGTTGTAGTTTTGCAACAGCTGGAGGCACTCTGGTTGGAAAACACTGAGATATATTGATGATTTTAAGGAAATTAAATTGCAGGTCCCACACGATCTTCAGGCCCCTCTTAACACAATGGGGGGGGGGGGATGCAGGGCACATTTGGCGGTAAAGTTGCCGAGGAAGCCGTACCACGCTTAGTAAAGTTCCGTGCGCAATTTCCGTTTAGCAAAAAAAGGCTTGTGCATGTAACTTTGCTGAACGTAGTACGGTTGCCACAGCAACAACTTGTAGATAGTATAAAGGGGGGTAGAACGGTTGCCACGGCAACTGTACCGTCCGGCGTGGCTTGAGTTCCCCCATGCTGGGGCTGAAGATTGCGCTAATTTAAACTTGCAACACTGTGCAAAATGGGAGAGATTTATCAAAACCTGTGCAGAGGAAGAGAGGTGCAGTTGCCCATAGCAACCAATCAGATCGCTTCTTTCGTTTTTAACAAGGCCTCTGCAAAATGAAAGAAGCGATCTGATTGGTTGCTATGGGCAACTGCACTGCTTTTTCTCTACACAGGTTTTGATAAATCTCCCCCATTGTTTTGATCATCTCTAATCAGTCACGTAAATGACCAGAAGATGGCGCAGGTGCGTGATTTCGGAAAAGCAAAAAGGGGGGAGATTCATCAAAACCTGTGCAGGGGAACAATGGTGCAGTTGCCCATAGCAACCAATCAGATCGCTTCTTTTATTTTTCACAGGCCTCTTTAAAAATGAAAGAGGCGATCTGATTGGTTGCTATGGGCAACTGCACCACTCTTCCTCTGCACAGGTTTTGATAAATCTCCCCCAAGGAGTTTAGGACGTTTCCATGAACACCGATAGCGCAGTACGGCGCAAAACTGATAATCCGGGATCAATGGGGATCAGTGAGACGCCCCATCATCAGCCCTGGATTTATTAACTCCTTCACGACCTGCCGAATTTTGATTTCTGGCCTACGTTTTAGTTTAGTTTTTTTTCCTCCTCGCCTTCTAAGACCCAGAACTTTTTTATTTTCCCACTGAAAAAGTTGTGTTAGGGTGCGTTCACACGAGCGGATCCACAGCGCACTTTACCCTCCGGATCCGCCGCTGAAGGACCCTCTGTATTCTGCCTTCACATGTGCCTGCTCGGAGCGGCAATACGCCGGTACGTGGAGACACACTGAAATGATGTGCGAGTGGCCGCGCATGCGCAGTGTACTCGCACACATCGCGGCCGCTCCCCCTGCTCAATGAGCTAGGTCGAGAGCTGCCGCGATGTGCGAGTATACTGCGCATGCACGCGGCGACTCACACATCGCACTGTGTCTGCTCGTAGCGGTGTATTGCCGCTCCGAACATGCACATGTAAAGGCAGAATACAGAGGGTCGTGTGAACGTACCCATAGGCCTTATTTTTTGAGAGACAAGTTGTAATTTTCATTGGCACATTTAATTTTTATCATGTCATGTATTATGAAGCCAAAAATTTAAAATGTTGTGGGCAAATCATTTTTGGGGAGTTTACAATACAGTAAGGGCTGGGTTCACATCACGTTTTCTCCCATACGGGAGCGCATACGGCAGGGGGAGGTAATTCTATGCGCTCCCGTATGTAATTCATTTCAATGAGCCGGCCGGAGTGAAACGTTCGGTCCGGTCGGCTCATTTTTGCGCTGTATGCGCTTTTCCCCCGGACCTAAAACTGTGGTCTACCACGGTTTTAGGTCCGGTTGTAAAAGTGCATACGGCGCAAAAATGAGCAAACCGGACCGAACGTTTCACTCCGGCCGGCTCATTGAAATGAATTACATACGGGAGCGCATAGAAAGGCATACGGGAGCGCGAGGTTTTACCTCCCCCTGCCGTATGCGCTCCCGTATGGGGGAAAACGTCATGTAAACCCAGCCTAAAACTGACATGCTAAAATGTATTCTATGGGTCAATACCATTCCAAAGATACCAAACTTGGATATTTAATATTTTGTTTATAGGTAAAAAAAAAAAATACTAAACTTCAAAAAAAATACCCGTTCATTGTCATGTTCCGACCCCTTACATATTTTTTTATTTTTCCTCCAATGGAGCTGTGTTAGGGTTTATTTTTTGCACCATAAGCTGTAGTCATAGGTGTGCGCAGCCTATTGCATTAGGGTGTGCACCCTAAAGCACAAACTCACGCCGCGCGAGTGCGTGTATATATATACACACACACACACACATATATACACATAGTTAGTAAAGTTCCCCACATTAGGTGCGGTATAGTTCCCCCACATTAGGTGCAATATAGTTCCCCCACATTAGGTGCAATATAGTTCCCCCACATTAGGTGCAATATAGTTCCCGCACATTAGGTGTAGTATAAGTCCCCGCACATTAGGTTGGCAGTACAGGTTCCCCCACATTAGGTTGGCAGTACAGGTTCCCCCACATCAGGTTGGCAGTACAGTTCCCCCACATTAGGTTGGCAGTACAGTTCCCCCACATTAGGTGTAAAGTACAGTTCCCCCACATTAGGTTGGCAGTACAGTTCCCCCCATTTGGTGTGCAGTACAGTTCCCCCACATTAGGTTGACAGTATAGTTACCCCACATTAGGTTGGCAGTATAGTTCACCCACATTAGGTTGGCAGTTTAGTTCCCCCACATTAGGTACAGTATGGTTTACCCACATTAGGAGTAAAGTACAGTTCCCCCATATTAGGTGTGCAGTACCCCCCCCCCCCCCGATCTCCCTAACGGGGCGCCGCCATGAGCACTCATGGTGATGTAGCGTCGTGACGCCCCATCTCCTCCCCGTCCCCATACAATTCTATGGGGGATGCGGGGAGGCACGAACGCTGCCTCCCCGCCTCTCCCATAGAGATGTATGGAGGAGGCGTGTCGGCCGCGGCCCCGTACAGGAGATCACCGGGGGCCCCAGCGTTCGGACCCCCGCGATCAAACACTTATCCCCTATCTTGAGGATAGGGGATAAGTGTTTGTAACGCTGCAGATGTCCTTTAATAGTTGGAAGGATTACGCACGAGGTGATACCAAATATGTTAGGGTTTTTTTTTTACAGTGTATTATTTAAAAAATAGGAAAATGGGGAATTTAAATTTTTATTAGGTGGATTTTTATATTTTTACAACTGAGAATTTACAAACATTATTTCTAATGCTTATTGTAGCATTTTATACCCTTTTTGTGCTCTAAGGGGGAGATTTATCAAAACCTGTCCAGTGGAAAAGTTACCCAGTTGCCCATAGCAACCAATCAGATCGCTTCTTTCATTTTTAACAAGGCCTCTGCAAAATGAAAGCAGCGATCTGATTGGTTGCTATGGGCAACTGGGCAACTTTTCCTCTGGACAGATTTTGATAAATCTCCCCCTAAGAAACTTATTTGGTAGCTTATTACTGGTGTTTTAGAAATCAAGCCTTTAACCCCTTAACCGCTTAACACCTGGGGGGGGTTTCCGTTTTTGCACTTTCGTTTTTTCCTCTTTACCTTTAAAAAATCATAACTCTTTCAATTTTGCACCTAAAAATCCATATGATGGCTTATTTTTTGCGCCACCAATTCTACTTTGTAATGACATTCGTAATTTTACCCCAAAATCTACAGCAAAATGGAAAAAAAAATCATTGTTCGACAAAATTTAAGTAAAAACACAATTTTTTTTATTTTGGGGGCTTCCGTTTCTACGCAGTACATTTTTCTGTAAAAATGACACCTTATCATTATTCTGTAGGTCCATACGGTTACAATGATCCCCTACTTATATAGGTTTGATTTTGTCGTACTTCGGAAAAAAATCATAACTACATGCAGGAAAATGTATATGTTTAAAATCGTCATCTTCTGACCCCTATAACTTTTTAATTTTTCCGTGTACAGGGCGGTATGAGGGCTAATTTTTTACACCATGAGTCTTTTGCGGTACCATTTTTGTATTGATTGGACTTTTTATTAATTTTTTCATGATATAAAAAGTGACCAAACATACGCTAGTTTGGACTTTGGAATTTTTTTGCGCATACGCCATTGACCGTGTGGTTTAATTAATTATATATTTTTAATTTGGACATTTCCGCACGGAAAAGGGGGGTGATTCTTACTTTTATTAGGGAAGGGGTTAAATAATCTTTATTAACTTTTTTTTTGTCACTTTGGTTTTGCAACGTTATAGCTCCCATTTCGCTGCAGCCGTCCCGAACCGCCCACTGAGCTAACCGGCACTGATTAGCTTTCACTTTAGACGCGGCTATCAACTTTGATCGCCGCGTCTAAAGGGTTAATAACGCGCAGCACCACGTTCACTGCATTCGGACATTGCTAGGTGCCGGGCCCGACCCGATTGCCGTGGTCCCGCGTTATAGAAAGGGAGAGGGTCGTCAAGGGCTTAAAGGGGTACTCCGGTGAAATTTTATTTTATTTTTTTTAAATCAACTGGTGTCAGAAAGTTAAACAGATTTGTAAATGACTTCTATTTAAAAATCTTAACCCTTCCAGTACTTATCAGCTGCTGTATGCTCCACAGGAAGTTCTTTTCTTTTTAAATGTATTTTCTGTCTGACCATAATGCTCTCTGCTGACACCTCTGTCCATGTTAGGAACTGTCCAGAGCAGGAGTAAATCCCCTTAGTAAACCTCTCCTGCTCTTGACAGTTCCTGAGACAGACAGAGGTGTCAGCAGAGAGCACTGTAGTCAGACAGAAATTTTAATAGAAAAGAACTTCCTGTGGAGCCTACAGCAGCTGATAAGTACTGGAAGGATTAATATTTTTAAATAGAAGTAATTTACAAATCTGTTTAACAATTTGAAACCAGTTGATTTAAAAAAAAGATTTTTTGTGTAAGGAAATTTAAACGAAAATCACAATTTTGCAATTTTCGTTTAGTTTACACGCTGTGCACTTTACGCTGTTTTCTTTATTCTGTGGGTCAATACGATTAAAATGATTCCCATGGTTACATTCTACTGCTTTTAAAGGGCTACTTTTTTGCACCATGATCTGTAGTTTTTTTTTTGTCGTACCACTTTTGCATATATGTGGCTTTTGAAGTTTTTTTTTTGCAATGTGATGTGACCGAAAAGCCGAAATTTTGGACTTTATTGGCAAAGGGGCTTTTTCAAAATTTCCCCTCCCCCCCTTCTTTTTAACTTTGTTTTACATCAGATTGCATTGATCATTATTATCGGCGATCTTCTGCTCTGGTCTGCTGGAAGGCAGATCAGTGCAGAAGACCCCGGGAGACAGACGGAGGCAGATGATGGGACCTCCGTCCGCCATCTTGGCTGATCTGATCCCCGCTGCAGTAGTGGGCAATCAGATCAGCTATTTAAATTGCCGCACTTCCGCAGATGCCGTGATCTGTATTGATTACGGTATCTGAGGGGTTAATGGCGGACATAAGCGCGATCGCTGATGTCCTTCATTACCGGGGGGTCTTCGGCTGCTGATAGCCACCGGGACCCACCGTGCATGAAGCAAACGTAGCTCCTGCGCTTTTGTTATAGCCGCGCCCTAAATGTACAGCGCTGTGCGCAAAGTTACTCGCTGCAGCACCATACATTTCTGCCGCATGTCCTTAAGGGGTTAAGGTTCAAGTATTTTTATGCCCAAAAAGGGGCCTAAAATTTTACAAACAGACACAACTATCATTTGGCATTTAATTGATGGGAAAAAAAACACAAACTGCCCACATTGTACATAGCTCGTCCTGCTCTCAGCTGAGAAGTGATACAATTGTATCCAGTCTAGACAATGCTCTGTGAGCTAAACATCCTGGACCCCAGACTGATACATTGTACATAGCTCGTCCTGCTCTCAGCTGAGAAGTGATACAATTGTATCCAGTCTAGACAATGCTCTGTGAGCTAAACATCCTGGACCCCAGACTGATGCATTGTACATAGCTAGTCCTGCTCTCAGCTGAGAAGTGATACAATTGTATCCAGTCTAGACAATGCTCTGTGAGCTAAATATCCTGGACTCCAGACTGATACATTGTACATAGCTAGTCCTGCTCTCAGCTGAGAAGTGATACAATTGTATCCAGTCTAGACAATGCTCTGTGAGCTAAACACCCTGGACTCCAGACTGATACATTGTACATAGCTAGTCCTGCTCTCAGCTGAGAAGTGATACAATTGTATCCAGTCTAGACAATGCTCTGTGAGCTAAACATCCTGGACTCCTGACTGATACATTGTACATAGCTAGTCCTGCTCTCAGCTGAGAAGTGATACAATTGTATCCAGTCTAGACAATGCTCTGTGAGCTAAACATCCTGGATTCCAGACTGATACATTGTACATAACTAGTCCTGCTCTCAGCTGAGAAGTGATACAATTGTATCCAGTCTAGACAATGCTCTGTGAGCTAAACATCCTGGACTCCAGACTGATACATTGTACATAGCTAGTGCTGCCCTCAGCTGAGAAGTGATACAATTGTATCCAGTCTAGACAATGCTCTGTGAGCTAAACATCCTGGACTCCTGACTGATACATTGTATATAGCTCGTCCTGCTCTCAGCTGAGAAGTGATACAATTGTATCCAGCTTAGACAATGCTCTGTGAGCTAAACATCCTGGACTCCAGACTGATACATTGTACATAGCTAGTCCTGCTCTCAGCTGAGAAGTATATACAATTGTATCCAGTCTAGACAATGCTCTGTGAGCTAAACATCCTGGACTCCTGACTGATACATTGTACATAGCTAGTGCTGCCCTCAGCTGAGAAGTGATACAATTGTATCCAGTCTAGACAATGCTCTGTGAGCTAAACATCCTGGACTCCTGACTGATACATTGTACATAGCTAGTGCTGCCCTCAGCTGAGAAGTGATACAATTGTATCCAGTCTAGACAATGCTCTGTGAGCTAAACATGCTGGACCCCAGACTGATACATTGTACATAGCTAGTCCTGCTCTCAGCTGAGAAGTGATACAATTGTATCCAGTCCAGACAATGCTCTGTGAGCTACACATCCTGGACTCCAGACTGATACATTGTACATAGCTTGTCCTGCTCTCAGCTGAGAAGTGATACAATTGTATCCAGTCTAGACAATGCTCTGTGAGCTAAACATCCTGGACTCCTGACTGATACATTGTACATAGCTAGTCCTGCTCTCAGCTGAGAAGTGATACAATTGTATCCAGTCTAGACAATGCTCTGTGAGCTAAACATCCTGGATTCCAGACTGATACATTGTACATAACTAGTCCTGCTCTCAGCTGAGAAGTGATACAATTGTATCCAGTCTAGACAATGCTCTGTGAGCTAAACATCCTGGACTCCTGACTGATACATTGTACATAGCTAGTGCTGCCCTCAGCTGAGAAGTGATACAATTGTATCCAGTCTAGACAATGCTCTGTGAGCTAAACATCCTGGACTCCTGACTGATACATTGTACATAGCTAGTGCTGCCCTCAGCTGAGAAGTGATACAATTGTATCCAGTCTAGACAATGCTCTGTGAGCTAAACATGCTGGACCCCAGACTGATACATTGTACATAGCTCGTCCTGCTCTCAGCCGAGAAGTGATACAATTGTATCCAGTCTAGACAATGCTCTGTGAGCTAAACATCCTGGACTCCAGACTGATACATTGTACATAGCTAGTCCTGCCCTCAGCTGAGAAGTGATACAATTGTATCCAGTCTAGACAATGCTCTGTGAGCTAAACATCCTAGACTCCAGACTGATACATTGTACATAGCTAGCCCTGCTCTCAGCTGAGAAGTGATACAATTGTATCCAGTCTAGACAATGCTCTGTGAGCTAAACATCCTGGACTCCAGACTGATACATTGTACATAGCTAGTCCTGCTCTCAGCTGAGAAGATACAATTGTATGCAGCCTAGACAATGCTCTGTGAGCTAAACATCCTGGACTCCAGACTGATACATTGTACATAACTAGTCCTGCTCTCAGCTGAGAAGTGATACAATTGTATCCAGTCTAGACAATGCTCTGTGAGCTAAACATCCTGGACTCCAGACTTATACATTGTACATAGCTCGTCCTGCTCTCAGCTGAGAAGTGATACAATTGTATCCAGTCTAGACAATGCTCTGTGAGCTAAACATCCCAGACTACAGACTGATACATTGTACATAACTAGTCCTGCTCTCAGCTGAGAAGTGATACAATTGTATCCAGTCTAGACAATGCTCTGTGAGCTAAACATCCTGGACTCCAGACTGATACATTGTACATAACTAGTCCTGCTCTCAGCCGAGAAGTGATACACACAGTAAAGTTGAAATTAATCAGCAGTTTGTGTAAGGCTATGTTCACACGCATTTCCGAACGGAATCCGCAAAAACATTGAAAGGATAGGGGATAAGATGTCTGATCGCAGGGGTCCCACAAATGAGTGGATAGGGGATAAGATGTCTAGGGCCGGAGTACCCCTTTAAGGTAGTTTTCCCCTGTAGGTAGCTTTCTCCTGTATGTAGTTTGCCCCTGTAGGTAGCTTTCTCCTGTATGTAGTTTGCCCCTGTAGGTAGCTTTCTCCTGTATGTAGTTTGCCCCCCTGTAGGTAGCTTTCTCCTGTATGTAGTTTGCCCCCCTGTAGGTAGCTTTCTCCTGTATGTAGTTTGCCCCTGTAGGCAGCTTTCTCCTGTATGTAGTTTGCCCCTGTAGGTAGCTTTCTCCTGTATGTAGTTTGCCCCTGTAGGTAGCTTTCTCCTGTATGTAGTTTGGCCCCTGTAGGTAATTTTCTCCTGTATGTAGTTTGCCCCTGTAGGCAGCTTTCTCCTGTATGTAGTTTTCCCCCTTGTAGGTAATTTTCTCCTGTATGTAGTTTGCCCCCTGTAGGTAATTTTCTCCTGTATGTAGTTTGCCCCCTGTAGGTAATTTTCTCCTGTATGTAGTTTGCCCCTGTAGGCAGCTTTCTCCTGTATGTAGTTTGCCCCTGTAGGCAGCTTTCTCCTGTATGTAGTTTGCCCTCTTGTAGGTAATTTTCTCCTGTATGTAGTTTGCCCCCTGTAGGTAATTTTCTCCTGTATGTAGTTTTCCCCTGTAGGCAGCTTTCTCCTGTATGTAGTTTGCCCCCTTATAGGTAATTTTCTCCTGTATGTAGTTTGCCCCCTGTAGATAGGACCCTTCTGAAGGTACCGTGCCCCTTGTATGCAGGACCCCATTTGGGTGGGACTCCCCTGAAAGTAATTTGCCCCTGTATGCAGAACTCTATAGGTTGGACCCCCTTGAAGGTAGCTTGTCCCCTAAAATTAGGTAATTTCCCCCTGTGTGTAGTGGACCACCACTGAAGTTAGGCTACTCTGTAGGTAGGATCGCCCAGAAGATTTAAAAAAATAAATAAAAAAAGTCATACTCCCTCTCCTGGCTCCCCAGCAGTAACCACCATCTTCTCTTGTGACAGGCAGCATCTTCCTACAGCCACTAGAGGCCGGGATGCACACAATAACATCACTCACTCTGTGTGTTCCAGAGAAGAGATGCTGCAGGCAGCATGACTTAGAGGTATGGTACACAACAGGTGTCCTTGCGAGTCCTGTCATCATCTTCCCCATGTGAATTCTTTGGCACCACAGTTCGGAACCACAGGTCTATGGCCTTGCTGAGCCAGGCTGAATAATGTTGCGAACTGGGCATTTTGGTCTACAAAGTGACACCTTTTCTCAATGTACCAGAACTAAAGATGCGATTGTGGCTCTAGCTGCTATATAGACTGAGATAGTGTCTAGATAAGTGTTTGCCAACCAGGCTGCCACCAGCTGTTGCAAAACTACAACTCCCAGCATGCTCGGACAGCCAACGGCTGTCCGGGCATGCCGGGAGTTGTAGATTTGCTACAGCTAGAGTCACACTCTATAGGAAACTAGAGGCTCTATCTCAGACTATATAGCAGTTAGAGCCACGATCTCATATCTAGTTCTTATACAGTTACAAACAGTGAGATACAACTCCCAACATGTCCAGGCATGCCGGTGTGGTGTCCCAGCACCAATAGCTGTCCTGTGGCTTCGCACTGCCTCAGTCAGCATGGCAGCACAAGGTGTTGGGCCCACCAGAGACTCACTGTTATACTAATTGTGTTCGCCGTTAATTGCAAAGTAATATATTTTTCTGGTTATTTATATCATTATTTGCATATATGTTATTCCTGTGTAACTGTACCCTTAAGAGAGAGCAGTGAACTCCATGTGACCCTGCCGGCCAATGGGAACCCCTAAAGTTTCCCCTATGTAG
The DNA here is from genome assembly GCF_029499605.1 of Hyla sarda. Lineage (NCBI taxonomy): Eukaryota > Metazoa > Chordata > Amphibia > Anura > Hylidae > Hyla > Hyla sarda. The sequence continues at coordinate 18,586,194 of NC_079191.1, forward strand.
TGTATTGGGGGAGGAGTTGCTCCAGAGTTCAGTAGAGTGTAAGCTGAGCCCCACCCCCGGCGGAGAAGGCTTCAATACCTTCTATCAGGATTCATCTACCCCTCTTACAAGTCAGTGTAAATCCTTCTGGTGAAAGCACCACAAGTCCCAGCAAATCGACAGGGCTCCCAAGGGGTTACGCTGCATCCTCTCACCGCCAACCAACTGTATGTGTAATACAAATACCATCTGCGCCAGATCAGTAAAGATAGTTATCGGTAACGTGACTCCGGTGTGTACATTTACTCCCCGTCTCTGGCCCAGGAGAAGCTGTCTCCAACCACAGACCGTGTATAGGATAACAGTGCCCTGGCGTCACAAAGTAATAAGGTATTTCTCCTAACAGCTCCATGGCTACCACACTGGGAGTTGTAGTTTTGAAGCAGCTGGAGGCTCCCTGGTTGGGAAACACTGCCTTTAAAGGGGTACCTCAAAGGATGGAGTATAAGCCCCCGGGATCTCTGGGCCGGCAACAGGACATTCTGAACACGGAAGCTTGGAGCTTCCGTGTTTGTGACGCCAGATCCCCTCCATTCATGTCTATGAGAGGGGGCTTGACAGCTGTGGTCGCCCGTCATCCAGCATGGGGCGGAGTTTGCTCTGTGCACAGAATAACTGGGGTGCCACACCAGAGATCGCGGGGGGTCCCAACAGTCGGTCCCCCGCGATCAGACATCTTATCCTCCATCCTTTGGATAGGGAATAAGATATTTAAAGGGGTACTACCGTGCTGACAACTTATCCCTTATCTAAAGGATAGGGGATAAGTTGCCTGATCACGCGGGGTCCCGCCGCTGGGGACCCCCGACATCTCGCACGCAGCACCCCGCTCTCATCAGGTCCCCGAGCGAACATCCGCTCTGGGTCTGATGACGGGGCCGGTGATCGTGACATCACAGCTCCGCCCCCTGTGATGTCATGCTCCGCCCCCTCAATGCAAGTCTATGCCATAGACTTACATTGAGGGGGCGGAGCGTGATGTCACATGGGGCGGAGCCATTACATCACGATACTCCGGCCCCGTAATCGGCAGTCATCAGACCTGGAGCGATGTTCTCTCCGGGGCCTGATGAGAGCGGGGTGCTGCGTGCGAGATGGCGGGGGTCCCCAGCGGTGGGACCCCGCGCAATTGGGCAACTTATCCTCTATCCTTTAGATAGGGGATAAGTTGTCAGCACGGTAGTACTCCTTTAAGGGCAGAGTACCCCTTTAAGGAAACATGTAAGCACATATGGGTGCAAAATCCTCAGTGGGTGCAACACCCTCCCTAAAATGACAGTATTCAGGGGCTACAAGCTGCTTTATTCCACAATGTTCCCTTTGCCAATGGTGACACCGGCTCCCATCTACCCCCAGGCTGCTTCTCTTTACCATTACCCGGTGTGCATATAAAATCAGGCAGAAGAATAGCGCTGCCCTTGTGACCCTCATTTATACAATAAAATAACATTCACAAAATGAACCAATCCATCATATTTCTGGCTCACGATCTTACAAATCCTGCGGACATCGTGTTTGTCTATAAACTAATAAAAAGACACAATGAGAATCTGTTCACCGCACTGCTGGCACATTGGAGTGAAGCGGCCCGCCTGTTCGCCGTAGGTCACCACTAGAGGGCGACAAACAGCCACCGAAATATCTCCCTGGGAAGAAGTGGAATGAGGTGCTGAGAAAAAGGAGAATGGTTATGGGGAGTCATAAAAGAGGCCAAAATCACTGTGGAGGTGGTAGGATTCAGAGCAAAATAGTGGTGTAAAGTATCTACAGTATTTTTCGCCGTATAAGACGCACTTTTTCTTCCCCAAAACTGGGGGGGGGGGGGGGGAAAGTTGGTGCGTCTTATACGGCGAATACACCCCTATCGGATGGGTTCCGGCAGCCATCAACGGCCGGGACCCGCGGGTAATGCAGGACATCACTGATCGCGGTGATGCCATGTATTAACCCTTCAGACGTGGCGATCAAAGGTGACCGCCGCGTCTGAAGCGAAAGTGACACTAACCCGGCTGCTCAGTCGGGCTGTTCGGGAGCGGCGCGGTGAAATTGCGGCGTCCCGAACAACTTACAGGACACCGGGAGGGATCTTACCTGCATCCTCGGTGTCTGCTCCGGGCCGGGATCCCCTACATGGCCGGCGTTCTCCTTCGTCGTCATCACGTCGTCGTGCACGCCGTCCCGTCATCCAATAGGAGCGGCGTGCGTAGCGATGTGATGACGGCGACCGACGGAGAGCGAGGATCCCGGGGAAGAAGACGTCCAGAGCGTCGGGGACACCACGGGGACGCGGAGACAGCGATGGAGCGACATCCAGGGCAGCGGTGACGGGTCTGGAGCGGCGGGGACAGGTGAGTATAACCTCCTATCCAGTGGTCTTCAACCTGCGGACCTCCAGATGTTGCTAAACTACAACTCCCAGCATGCCCGGACAGCCAACGGCTGTCCGGGCATGCTGGGAGTTGTAGTTTTGCAACATCTGGAGGTCCGCAGGTTGAAGATCACTGTTGGGTTCAGAATAGATTTTGCACCTTTAAAATTGGGTGCGTCTTACATGCCGGTGCGTCCTATAGGGCGAAAAATACGGTAACATGTCTAGCAGGTAGCAGCTCCCAATATATCATGCCATTGTGGCCCATGATAAAATGAGGGAACACTTGGGACGACAGCCATATCATAGGAAAAAGGGGGGAAAAAAACGACACGATTTTGGAGAAAATTGGACACATGAGTAGAAAACGTAGGATGGCGCATAGGAGACATCAAATCCCAAAACAGATCCCAAGGTTTTTTATACACCAGACCAGACCCCAAAAATCAGATGGCCTAATTAATTCAGATCCCAAGCCAGACTCCTAAATTTATACAGATCCACGACCAGACCCCTAAATTCATTCAGATTCCAGCCTAGATCCTTAAAGGGGTACTCAGGTGAAAACCTTTTTTTTTAAATCAACTGGCGCCAGAAAGTTAAACAGATTTGTAAATTACTTCTATAAAAAAAATCGTAACCCTTCCAGTACTTATCAGCTGCAGTATGCTCCATAGGAAGTTGTGTAGTTCTTTCCAGTCTGACCACAGTGCTCTCTGCTGCCACCTCTGTCTGTGTCAGGAACTGTCCAGAGCAGGAGCAAATCCCCACAGAAAACCTCTCCTGCTCTGGACAGTTCCTGACATGGACAGAGGTGTCAGCAGAGAGCACTGTGGTCAGACTGGAAAGAATTCAAGAAATAAATATAACTTCCTACTGGAACATACAGCAGCTGATACGTACTGGAAGGATTAAGATTTTTACATAGAAGTAATCTACAAATCTGTTTAACTTTCTGGCACCAGTTGATTTAAAAAAAAAAATGTTTTTCACCAGAGTACCCCTTTAAATTCATTCCGATTCAAGACTCGACCCCCTAAATTCATTCAGATCCCAGAAAAGACCCCTAAATTCATTTAGATTTTAGACCAGACCAAACAACTAATTTAAAGGGATACGCCGGTGAAAACCTTTTTTCTATTAAATCAACTGGTGGCACAAAGTTAAACATATTTGTAAATTACTTCTATTAAAAAAATCTTAATCCTTCCAGTACTTATTAGCTGCTGAATGCTACAGAGGAAATTCCTTTCTTTTTGGAACACTGATGACATCACGAGCACAGTGCTCTCTGCTGACATCTCTGTCCATTTTAGCAACTGTGCATAGCAGATATATACTAAGGGCAGCGTGGTGGCTCAGTGGTTAGCACTGCTGCCTTGCAGTGCTGGGGACCTGGGTTCAAATCCCACTAATGACAACAATAAATAACACTTTATTATTATTGTAATAACATCAGCAGAGAGAACTGTGCTCGTGATGTCATCAGAGAGCATTCCAAAAAGAAAAGAATTTCCTCTGTAGTATTCAGCAGCTAATAAGTACAGGAAGGATTAAGATTTTTTTAATAGAAGTCATTTACAAATATGTTTAACTTTCTGCCACCAGTTGATTTAAAATAAAAAAGGTTTTCACCGGAGTACCCCTTTAAATCCCAGACCAGACCCATAAATTAGACTCTAGATCAGACCCCTACATCAGAAACCAAACAAAAAGCCCAATATTAATTCACACTCCAGGCCAGGTCCCTAAATTAGTTAAAATCCCCAGGCCTCTAAATTAATGATATTTTAGACCAGATCCCTAAATTAATTCAGATCCCAGACCAGACCCTTAAATTACTTTTGATCCCAGAAAGGACCCCTTAAACAGATCCCAAATAAATCCAGATCCCAGACCAGACCCTAACATGAATCCAGATCCCAGACCAGACCCTAACATGAATCCAGACCCCAGGCAGCACTTCAAAATGAGACCCCAGACCAGACACCTTTATCAATTCAGACCACAGAGCAGACCCCTAGATTATTCAGCCACGAGACCCTAAAATCCGACCTCAATGTTGATGCAATACCAGGTCAAGAGTTCTCTTTAGGGTTTGTTCACACTTGAACCACAGTTCCCGTCTATATTTTCAACAGTCCTTGTTTACATACACGTATATCATTTAAAGTGACAGTACATTCATTTGTCATGTCAGGATTAGTTTACTCAGGTAACCTCTGTTAAGACAATAAAGAAAAACATTGAACAATTTGACCTCTTTCTATATAACAATGCGCGGCGGTGTTGACTTATAACGGCGTGTGCCTATAAAGCGGGAGACAATGAGGACCTGCAGTCAGGTCACAAGGTTCTGTTTGTCTTCTTCCTATTGTCTCCAGCTACTGTGTCCGGGCCGGATTATTGTTCTACCGCATATGACGACTAGAGGGAGATAAGACACCAGCAGAGACAACACAATATAATACTACAGCTCCTGTCATGTCCCGATAGCTCTGTAATCTGGGATTTAGGGAATATTGGGTGTTATAGTTTAGCAGAACACTATATTGGAGCACAGCTTTGTCTTCAATAATTGTGACCGCACATCAGTAATTCAGAAAGTCAGATCTATATTTTTATTTTATTCAGATTTTAATTTTAATTTAGGAATATGTAATGATCACAGAAAACAGAGAATAAAAAGCAGGAAAATAGGCTATTATTATAGTAGTTATATTCTTGTATATAGGAGGCAGTATTATAGTAGTTATATTCTTGTATATAGGAGCAGTATTATAGTAGTTATATTCTTGTATATAGGAGCAGTATTATAGTAGTTATATTCTTGTGTATAGGAGCAGTATTATAGTAGTTATATTCTTGTATATAGGAGCAGTATTATAGTAGTTATATTCTTGTATATAGAAGCAGTATTATAGTAGTTATATTCTTGTGTATAGGAGCAGTATTATAGTAGTTATATTCTTGTATATAGGAGCAGTATTATAGTAGTTATATTCTTATATATAGAAGGCAGTATTATAGTAGTTATATTCTTGTGTATAGGAGCAGTATTATAGTAGTTATATTCTTGTATATAGGAGCAGTATTATAGTAGTTATATTCCTGTATATTGGAGCAGTATTATAGTAGTTATATTCTTGTATATAGGAGCAGTATTATAGTAGTTATATTCTTGTATATAGGAGCAGTATTATAGTAGTTATATTCTTGTATATAGGAGCAGTATTATAGTAGTTATATTCTTGTATATAGGAGCAGTATTATAGTAGTTGTATTCTTGTATATAGGAACAGTATTATGCTAGTTGTATTCTTGTATATAGGAGCAGTATTATAGTAGTTATATTCTTGTATATAGGAGCAGTATTATAGTAGTTATATTCTTGTATATAGGAGCAGTATTATAGTAGTTACATTCTTGTATATAGGAGCAGTATTATAGTAGTTATATTCTTGTATATAGGAGCAGTATTATACTAGTTATATTCTTGTATATAGGAGCAGTATTATAGTAGTTATATTCTTGTATATAGGGGGCAGTATTATAGTAGTTATATTCTTGTATATAGGAGGCAGTATTATAGTAGTTATATTCTTGTATATAGGAGCAGTATTATAGTAGTTATATTCTTGTACATGTGGGTAGTATTATAGTAGTTATATTCTTGTATATAGGAGGAGTATTATAGTAGTTATATTCTTGTATTTGGAGCAGTATTATAGTAGTTATATTCTTGTATATAGGAGCAGTATTATAGTAGTTATATTCTTGTATATAGGAGCAATATTATAGTAGTTATATTCTTGTATATAGGAGCAGTATTAAAGTAGTTATAATCTTGTATATAGGAGGCAGTATTATAGTAGTTGTATTCTTGTATATAGGAGCAGTTTTATAGTAGTTATATTCTTGTATATAGGAGCAGTATTACAGTAGTTATATTCTTGTATATAGGAGCAGTATTATAGTAGTTATATTCTTGTATATAGGAGCAGTATTACAGTAGTTATATTCTTGTATATAGGAGCAGTATTATAGTAGTTATATTCTTGTATATAGGAGCAGTATTATAGTAGTTATATTCTTGTATATAGGAACAGTATTATAGTAGTTATATTCTTGTATATAGGAGCAGTATTATAGTAGTTATATTCTTGTATATAGGAGCAGTATTATAGTAGTTATATTCTTGTATATAGGAGCAGTATTATAGTAGTTGTATTCTTGTATATAGGAACAGTATTATACTAGTTGTATTCTTGTATATAGGAGCAGTATTATAGTAGTTATATTCTTGTATATAGGAGCAGTATTATAGTAGTTATATTCTTGTATATAGGAGCAGTATTATAGTAGTTATATTCTTGTATATAGGAGCAGTATTATAGTAGTTATATTCTTGTATATAGGAGCAGTATTATAGTAGTTATATTCTTGTATATAGGGGCAGTATTATAGTAGTTATATTCTTGTATATAGGAGACAGTATTATAGTAGTTGTATTCTTGTATATAGGAGCAGTTTTATAGTAGTTATATTCTTGTATATATGAGCAGTATTACAGTAGTTATATTCTTGTATATAGGAGCAGTATTATAGTAGTTATATTCTTGTACATAGGAGCAGTATTATAGTAGTTATATTCTTGTATATAGGGGCAGTATTATAGTAGTTATATTCTTGTACATAGGAGGCAATTTTTATTGTGAAAACAAACAAAATTACAAGTAACATAAATTCTTACAATGCAAAACAAAAATAACAAGCATTGTACACACAATGACTACTCAACTAGAGTATGTACAGAGTAATATTAAACTTAGAAAGTCCACAAAAAAAATTTATAAATCATCCGTGTTAAACCAAAGAGACATTCCTCCATAATTTCCCATTATTTTGGTTCCTCCGTATCTCTAATGACTTTACCCACTGGAGCTCAGACATTATCTGTCTTACTGCTGTGATGTGGTGGAATGGCTCGTTGTGTATGGACACTCTAGTTCTCATGTGCCAATGGTAATATTTAATGATTGTTATAATTATGTACATTGTCCCCCTGTCTACAGTCCTGTTACTGGATGGTACAGCATATATGATGTCAGGATACGTCAGGTTCTGCAGTAATGGGATGTTCAGCTTACTGGACACTTCTTCCCATATCCTACTCCCGCCCCTGCAGTCAGATATGAAATGCTCCATCGTCTCCTCCTGCTGACAACCCAGAGGACAGTTCCTATCAGAAACGCTTAGATACTTTAGATTACCCCTGACAAAGAGCCTCCCATGGAGCGACAGCCAAGCTATGTCAAAGAATTTTGCGGGGAGTCGTTTCCCATTGAGGAACTTTAGACTTTCCTGTAAAGTGCTGGTCACACAGTCCCTCAAGGCAAGTGGAGAACAAAAGAAAGCCCTACAAACCCTTACGTATAGATCCTTCCTTGGCTTACTCTCTATATAGGACTTCTCAATGCGCCATCTCTTCAGACATCTGAGCCCGTATTCCAGGTACGGGGGGAGGTAGTCACGCGTCCATCTCCCCCTCTTGAGACTGCCGCCTCGCACCCAAGACTCTGCAAAAGGCAATATCCAGTCCCTGATACTATTCGCCCACAGGGAGCTGTTGTTTGAGTCCAGGCAACCAAAATTAACTTTTAGAAACATGGAGTCAAAGAACACCCTTGGATTCAGCATATCCAACCCACCCTCTCTCCTCTGTAGGTAGGTGACCCCTCTTTTTATCAGGTTCAACCTGTTCCCCCAGAACATTTGGAAGAACAGGCTAAAGAGCCGAGCAGAGAAAGATTCTGGCAAAGGAAAAACAACAGAGACATACAAAAAGACGGGGACCAGGTAAGTCTTCAACATTTTAACCCTTTCTCTATAGGTCAGCCTCCAGTTCTTCCATCGCTGAACCTTTGCATTTCCGGCTTCCAACTTCTCTTCCCAATTTAGTTTGGCATTATCGTCCCTCCCGAATTTGACCCCTAGGATTTTAATATAGGAGGAGGCTCTCACAAATTGGGTCAGATCAAAATCTGGATCAGTATCTGATACCCAGAGAGCTTGACTCTTCTCAAGGTTGACCAGAGACCCTGAGGCCTCCGAGTAACTTTTGATGGCCGCAGACAACATCTCCACCTCACGAGGCTCAGATATCACTACAGTCACATCATCCGCGTAGGCAACAACACTCAGGGGTAGGCAGTGGGGGACCGGCGCCCCCTGAAAACCACACTCCTGCAGTGACCTCAGAAACGGGTCTAAGGCAAATACATACAGCAGCGGGCTCAGTGGGCAACCTTGTCTCACCCCCGCCTCAACCCTGAACATGTCACCCTGCCAACCATTGATCAGAGGAAAGCTCTCGGCCTCACAATACAAAGTCTTCAGCCAATCAATGAATTGTCCTGGAATACCGTACTTTGACAAAGTGGCCCATAGATACTCATGATCTACTCTGTCAAAGGCTTTAGCCTGGTCAAGACTGACAACATATCTCCCACACCTCAGGGCTTTACATCTCTCAAACATCTCCCTTATGGAGATCACTGCCCCAGAGATGTTCCGCCCTTTTACTGTGCCATACTGACAGCCTGCCAACAGTGCCGGGGACAGACAAACTAACCTAGAAAACAGGATTTTTGCCAGAATCTTCCTGTCGACATTCAAGAGGGCAATTGGCCTCCAGTTCTTGATGTCACTCGGCTCTTTACCTTTAGACAGCAGAATCAGCGAGGACACTCTCATGGATGGAGGCATCAGGTGACTTTCTAGACAATTTGTATAAACATCCACGAGGATTGGGGCCAAGAGGTCTCTGAATGTCTTATAGAATTCTGCTGTTATCCCATCTGGACCTGGTGCCTTCTTCAGATGTAACTTATCAATGGCCTCTTTGACCTCTGCCACCGTCAATTCTGCTGTCAAAGGAGAAAAGTCCAAATCATTAGTATCAGGGAGCGGAGTTGTCTCCAAGAATTGGGTCATCTTGTCTCTATCCAAAACCTTCCTCTGAAACAAGTCAGCATAGTACGATCTCACCACCCCCAGGATACCCTCCCGAGATTCCTGCAAAACACCCTGGGAGTCAGTGAGACCGGTGACAGATTTATTTGCCACCCGCTCCCGGCAATTCTCAAAGGGATCAGGAGACCCTAAGGACCCATAATCCCTTTCAAGAACCAGGGAGGTATACCTGCTGTACTGATACTGCCTTATCTCAGATTTCAGCCGGTCTATCCTTTGTTGGTCCCCACCCGCCGAAAATAGTGACTCCAATTCTTTCCGCAGCTTGAGATACTGGCCATACTTACTCTTCCCCTTTATAACTGACAGTCTCTTTAAGAGGGTTCTGATCTCATCCTTGACATCCTCCCACCAGGCGGCCATATCATCATAGAAGTCCACTCTCTCTAGCTGACTCTGTATAAGAGAGTGAACCTGTCTCTGCACAGAAGGATCCTCTAATAGACTGGAATTCAGTCTCCACAACCCTCTACCTGTCTCAGGACCCTGTGTGACACCCAGACAAAAATATAAGGCCAGATGGTCAGAATAAGGGACGATCTTCTCATCCTTCTCACCAATGGTCTCTGTGGGACTAACCAGAGCTAAATCTATACGACTACTTCTTCCACCACAGAAATAGGTAAATTTTGGTTTCCGACCACCCTGCACAAACACATCTGACAACCCGGCCTGTAGAATGATGTTGTTTAAGACCTTGGAGTCTCGTGTCAGAGGTCTATTAGAGGATCTGTCACTAGTTGTTCTGGAGGCATTAAAATCTCCGGCCAAGATGACAGGGACAGACGTGAAGAGATATGGCTTCACTTCATTATAAAGGTTAACCCTTTCAGTCACTGTCTGTGAACCATAGATATTAATGAGTCGGAGCCTTCTACCCCGAATAGTAACTTCTTGCATTAGGCACCTTCCCATCAATACCTCTGTCAGCCTATGTACAGTTACATCATTGGTGGTAAACAGGATAGAGACCCCGGCACTTGGTTCCACACCCAGTGACCAAAAGGATGGACCAGACCGCCATTCACGCTCTGCCTCACGTAACAGTCCTTGAGTATTTAAACGTGTCTCCTGTAAGAAGAAGATGTCAGCATCAATAGACTTTAGATGGTCATATACGACGTGTCTGGTCCTCCTCACTCTGACACTGTTCACATTACTGGAGAACACTTTAAGGGTAAAGTCGGCCATCATAACAAAGGAAAGAAGAAAGTGCAGAGATGTCACCCCCATCATCACTAGTGTTGCTCGCGAATATTCGCAATTCGAATATTATTCGCGAATATCGTATATTCGCGAATTTCGCGAATATAGCGCTATATATTCGTAATTACGAATATTCGTAGTTTTTTTTGTTTTTTTTTGTTTTTTTTTCTTCACAGTACACATCACAGTGTTCACCCCTCTCTGCCTCCAGCTTGTGTGGTGTAAAGAAGGCTGTAATACTACTGTGTGAGACTGGCGTGCGAACATTCGCATATGCGAAAATTAGCATATGCTAATTTTCGCATATGCGAATTTCCACATATGCTAATTTTCGCATGCGCGTATTTTCGCATACGCGAAAATAAAACGAGGATATAACGAATATGCGAATATTCGCGAATATATGACGAATATTCGTCCATATATTCGCGAATATTCGCGAATTCGAATATGGCCTATGCCGCTCAACACTAATCATCACAGATCTGAGTCCAAGCCCTCCTGCTGACCACCTGTTTCCATGTCCGATTCGGACAGACGTTTTGCTCGTGGGGGTCTCTTTTTTGTGGGGGGATCACCCTCTTGGTCTTCATTAAATTCATCTATCACTCTCTTTAGCTCCCTCTCCATCTCTTCCTCAACGTCTGACTCTGATAGGACACTGTACCTATTTGTGATGGTCATGACACCTGACCCGGGGTCTACTTTCTTTTTGGAAGGTTTTTGGACAGTGGTCCATCCCTCCTCAGGCTTACGGCTGGTTTTGTCTTTCTTCCGTCTCTTCTGCGGATTTATTGATGCTGGGGCAGAAGAAGACATGGCCACAACCTGCTCAGTATAAAAGAGCAAAAGGTGAGAGACTATCCGATGGCGCCTTCCTGAATAATTCGAAATTGCCGTGGGTTTAAACAAGGCAATTTTATTGGAAATAGTGCAACATAAAAGTTTCGAATCCGGACCGGATTCTTCGTGAGGCAGAATGATTCACAGAGAAAATGCGCCAAGATTTAAATGTCCAAGTCCCACAACTACCGCCGGGTCATAGGGCAAAAAAATGGGAGGAGAAACATTACCTCACATTACACAATCATCCAAACGTTAATAACAATAATAAGATAAAAAAAAAATAAAAAACAAAGACTGCGCAACAAAGACTTGTGCAACAAAAAACAATTAAAATGAACAAATTACGCTCCTATATCTTCACTCTGAAATCGCGGCACGTGCCGCGATTTCAGAGTGAAGATATAGGAGCGTAATTTGTTCATTTTAATTGTTTTTTGTTGCACAAGTCTTTGTTGCGCAGTCTTTGTTTTTTATCTTATTATTGTTATTAACGTTTGGATGATTGTGTAATGTGAGGTAATGTTTCTCCTCCCATTTTTTTGCCCTATGACCCGGCGGTAGTTGTGGGACTTGGACATTTAAATCTTGGCGCATTTTCTCTGTGAATCATTCTGCCTGACGAAGAATCCGGTCCGGATTCGAAACTTTTATGTTGCACTATTTCCAATAAAATTGCCTTGTTTAAACCCACGGCAATTTCGAATTATTCAGGAAGGCGCCATCGGATAGTCTCTCACCTTTTGCTCTTTTATACTTTCTATACCGGACTGAGAAGTTACGGGAATCGGATACCGAGGCTGCCACCTGTCACCGAGTCTATATGCCATCTCAGGTGTTGTACTCTCAGTACAACACCACACGGTAAGGTGCAATTTATCCATACACCTTTCTTGTTCATCCCGCAGTATTACACCAGGAGCGCACCTCTTTTCTTTTTATAATTGTTCTACAACCTGCTCAGTGACCTCCCTGTTCCCCTCAGTGGCTCCTGGCTGGGACTGGTCGGGCACTGTGTCACCAATATTGTCACCCATATTGTCACCGCTAGTGTCACCAATATTGTCACCCATATCGTCACCTCTAGTGTCACCCATGTTATGCTGAGGCTCAGGTTGTGTCACTGCTGACCCTGACACCAACGTCTCCTCCTCCAGGTCCTCTGCCCCCTCCAGCAGGTCCTCATCAGGGAAGTCCTTACAGATGTTATGCCAGGCGTCAGGACAGTCCCTGTGGGAGTGACCGGTCTTACCACAGAGGTTGCAGCGGATATTCTGGCAGGTGGCGCTGACATGGCCGATCTCCCCACATAAATTACACTTCACTAGGGTGCACACACTCGCGATATGACCGGTCTTCCCACACTTGAAGCATTTTCTGGGCTGACCTGCATAGAAGCAAACCCCTTTCTCCCGGCCAATGAAGAAAGAATTGGGCAGATGTTGGGTTATGTTGTTTATCTGCCGTAACTTCACCAGGACCTTCCACCCTCCCGTCCATATGCCGTCCTCATCCCTGGTCTTAGTCAGGTCTGACATTAGGTCACAGTGTCTCTTTAACCACACAACAATATCCTGGGGGGGACAGACTCGTTCCAGAATATAATGGTGACATTCGCTGTGTCTGGTCTGGAGATGGGGACAAAGCTGAACTTATTCCAGCCATCAGCATCTCTCACCCGGGTGACATGGGCCCAGAAGCGGTCCAGGTCAGACATGAGTTTGAAGCTGACGTCATAGCCCTGCCTGTCAGGAAGGTTTATCACTGCCAGGATGTTAGATGGCAGGAAGCCCATTTGGTGGCACAGAAGTTCACGGACCACAAACCTCCTGTCAGGCAGCTCCTCCTTGGCCCCTCTATGTCTGAACCTGACCACGTTCCTCCTCTTGAAAGCCTGACCTGTATAATTCACATTGGACATGAATGGTGACCCGCGGCTCCAGGCATTACCAGAGGAGGCGCCACTACTTCTACCCTCCTGCTGTACTTGGGGGCGCTGTGGTGGCTGCTGACCAGCTGTACTATGGGGGTCTGATACTTGTGTGACTAAAGGGGGGAAGTGTTGTGCATCAGACTGTACAGCCCCCTCCCCACCATCAACCTCTATACTCTGGGGGTCACAAGCCTCTGGAGGCTGAACTAATGGTGGACCTGACCCCAGAGATGACCCCAGATCCCACACAGACTGTGAAGCGCTCCCCTCTGCAGACACATTATCAGATAAATCACATACAGTCATATCAGTGCAGTCACTGGCAGAATGATCCTGCACTACAGAGCCCAGCAAGCCCTGCAGAGCCATGTCCTGTGAACTCTCTGCTGCACTGCTGCCTTCAGGTAAGAGTCCACAGTCCTGCTGCTCTCTACTGCCCCCAGGGGCTTGTGGCGACTGCACAACGGTTACAGAGTTACCTTCTGGTAGGAGTCCATAGTCCTGCTTCACCGTGCTGACTGCTGGGACTTGTGGTACCTCTGGAGGAGTCTCTGCAGGTCTCTGATGTTGCTGGACGCTTGCTTCTGCTTGTCTGTACAAATTTCCTTTCTCAAAAGGGAAGCTGGCTGGTCTGAGGAGTGGTCTTGCACAGGACTGCTGGATGTCCTCTTGTCTTGTACAGGACTGCTGGGTGTCCCCTGGTGAGGCTGTAGACTTGGGTGCAGCAGTAGATGTAGATGACTTTGTTGCTGGTCTTTCCTTATATCCCTCAAATCGCTGCTGGTTTCTGAAGGTCTCAGCGACTGGTCCCATCTGGTCCAATACGTCCTCCATGTCCTGCACAGTGTCAGCGAGCTGCACAGCGAGGGAGCTCAGCTTCTTGTCATGTACAGCATGGTTATTGGGGTTTGCTGCCTTTAGCTTGTATATACATTCTATCTGTTTCTGCAGCTGTAACTTAGTCTTTTTTAAAGTCTCAAGTCTCTTTACCAGAGCTGGGATCTGCTCGGCCAAACACAGTTCAGGCGCCCGCTGAGTATTGGGGGGCCGCGCTGGTGGGGTACTCACAGGACTCTGCTTCTGAGGTGGGATCTGTCTCGGTGTTGCTGTGGTCACTGCTGCAGGGTCACAATCTCCAGACTGGGGACTTGGCCCCTGGTTCTTCTCAGTGACCGCACTTGTGGCCCCCTGAAGCCTTCCTGCTGTACTCCCTCTTGTCCCCTCTGGCGTGCTTGTAACTTTTGCGCTGCTCCCGCTCCCGTATCGTGTGCGGTCAGAACGTATCAGGACAGGCTGCTGCAGATTCTCCTGCATTGTCTGCTTCTCCAGGGATGTTCTCCTCTGTCTGACTGCAGGAGGGGTGGATTGTACCTGCAGCCATTACCTTACTTGATGAAGTTTCTTTCCTCACTTCCACAGCTTTCTTCTCATCTGTGCTTCTTGCTGCACCAGAACTGACAACATTCTGAACATTTCTCACATCCAGAGAAACTTTAGGATTTTCATCCATGGATTGTGGTGTCTGGGGATTAATTCCCAGAATAGGCCGAGAAGCCTGGGCCTTGCTTGGGGAGCTTCCCCACCCAGGGTGGCCCCTCCCTGGGCTTTCTCCAGACATCAGGAGAGCTAAACAGACACAGTATTATAGTAGTTATATTCTTGTATATAGGAGGCAGTATTATAGTAGTTATATTCTTGTATATAGGAGCAGTATTATAGTAGTTATATAATTGTATATAGGAGAAGTATTATAGTAGTTATATTCTTGTATATACGGGCAGTATTATAGTAGTTATATTCTTGTATATAGGAGCAGTATTATAGTAGTTATATTCTTGTATATAGAGGCAGTATTATAGTAGTTATATTCTTGTATATAGGGGCAGTATTATAGTAGTTATATTCTTGTATATGGGAGGCAGTATTATAGTAGTTATATTCTTGTATATAGGAGCAGTATTATAGTAGTTATATTCTTGTATATAGGAGCAGTATTATAGTAGTTATATTCTTGTATATAGGAGCAGTATTATAGTAGTTATATTCTTGTATATAGGAGCAGTATTATAGTAGTTATAATCTTGTATATAGGAGGCAGTATTATAGTAGTTGTATTCTTGTATATAGGAGCAGTTTTATAGTAGTTATATTCTTGTATATATGAGCAGTATTACAGTAGTTATATTCTTGTATATAGGAGCAGTATTATAGTAGTTATATTCTTGTACATAGGAGCAGTATTATAGTAGTTATATTCTTGTATATAGGGGCAGTATTATAGTAGTTATATTCTTGTACATAGGAGGCAGTATTATAGTAGTTATATTCTTGTACATAGGAGCAGTATTATAGTAGTTATATTCTTGTATATAGGGGCAGTATTATAGTAGTTATATTCTTGTATATAGGAGCAGTATTATAGTAGTTATATTCTTGTATATAGAGGCAGTATTATAGTAGTTATATTCTTGTATATAGGGGCAGTATTATAGTAGTTATATTCTTGTATATGGGAGGCAGTATTATAGTAGTTATATTCTTGTATATAGAAGCAGTATTATAGTAGTTATATTCTTGTACATAGGAGGCAGTATTATAGTAGTTATATTCTTGTACATAGGAGCAGTATTATAGTAGTTATATTCTTGTATATAGGAGCAGTATTATAGTAGTTATATTCTTGTACATAGGAGGCAGTATTATAGTAGTTATATTCTTGTACATAGGAGCAGTATTATAGTAGTTATATTCTTGTATATAGGAGCAGTATTTTAGTAGTTATATTCTTGTACATAGGAGGCAGTATTATTGTAGTTTATTACTATAACACCACCAGATCCCCAAGCTGCCAGAACCCTAGCCCACTAGGTCATTCACATAACCAGATCACCATGCTGTAAGTTATCACCAAGCTCCTCTTACGCAAGGCTTCTTAAATTAAGTCATCCTAACCAGCTCCCCCATGCTGCCGGATGCCCACAACACCAGACATTTAAAGGGGTATTCCATATTAAAAAATATATATAAATATTCATATCAACTGGCTCCAGAAAGTTAAACAGATTTGTGAATTACTTCTATTAAAAAATCTTAATCTTTCCAGTACTTATCAGATGCTGAATTTGAGTTGTTCTTTTCTGTCTGACCACAGTGCTCTCTGCTGGCACCAATTGACTATATTTGGTGACTGTGCAGCAGGTAATATCCCCCGTGGTGTTGCCTCTGCTCCAGACTCTAGTGCAGGTTCATAAAGCTCACAGTAAACATGGTTGTGGTTTGGCAGACAGGGAAATTACTGGTCGGACTAATGCGCGCCTCCTTGTCTTCTAATCTGTTTTTTGTTCTTTTACAGCAAATCCCACGAAGCTTTAGCTGCGCTCACATGGCGTGTAATCCCTCTGTGTGATCCGCGGCTGCAGGTTTACCTTGTATTTGGGTTTGTATAAACGTCGTCCTCCTTCCAGCTTTTCATCTGACTTGTAAAATATTTATATTGATCTTTGGCTGCTTTTATGTTTGGATCTAAGGCAGGGGCCGGGGTACGAGCTGCCAGTTTCGGGAATTAACTGAGGATCTTCATGGAGTGGTCTACAGAAGGACCAAACTTAAATGTCATTTTCATAGGGGGGGGGGGGGGGGGGGCAAAATGAAGATTGGGCATCCTGTCCTGAAGCACAATATTATTACAGTGGTCCCACAAGTTACAATATTAATAGGTTCCAGGACGACCATTGTATGTTGGGACCATTGTATGTTGAGCCCATAACTCTATGGAAACCTGGTAATTGGTTCTGAAGCCCCCAAAATGTCATCCAAAAATAGGAAAAAGTGAGGATTAAAGAAAAATAAGTAGATAACTAATATAGATAAAGCAAATCCTTACATATAAAAGTAATAAAGATCTGCTGGGAGCTGTAATCACTGTCTGTCAGTGTTTCCCAACCAGAGCCTCCAGCTGTTGCAAAACTACAACTCCCAGCATTCCCGGACAGCCTTCGGCTGTCCGGGCATGCTGGGAGTTGTAGTTTTGCAACAGCTGGAGGCGCCCTGGTTGGGAAACACTGGTCTATGTAGAGGACAGGAGTTTCTTCAGGGTCCTGTACAGTACACGCAGTTTCCTAAAAAATTAAAATGGAGCCGCCCTTACTTGGTGTCCAAAGAAGCAGCTGACTGTGACATAGGTTAAGAATAGTACTGAACATGTAATACCTCCCTGTACTGTAGGGGGCGCTACCAGACACCAGTCAGTGCATACACTTCAGTAGTACAGGTAAAGAGTACAAAACATGTAATGCCTCCCTGTACTGTAGGGGGTGCTACCAGACACCAGTCAGTGCATACACTTCAGTAATACAGGTAAAGAGTACAGAACATGTAATACCTCCCTGTACTTTAGTGGGCGCTACCAGACACCAGTCAGTGCATACACTTCAGTAATACAGGTAAAGAGTACAGAACATGTAATACCTCCCTGTACTGTAGGGGGCACTACCAGACACCAGTCAGTGCATACACTTCAGTAATACAGGTAAAGAGTACAAAACATGTAATACCTCCCTGTACTGTAGGGGGTGCTACCAGACACCAGTCAGTGCATACACTTCAGTAATACAGCTAAAGAGTACAGAACATGTAATACCTCCCTGTACTTTAGTGGGCGCTACCAGACCCCAGTCAGTGCATGCACTTCAGTAATATAGGTAAAGAGTACAGAACATGTAATACCTCCCTGTACTGTAGGGGGGCGCTACCAGACATCAGTCAGTGCATACACTTCAGTAATACAGGTAAAGAGTACAGAACATGTAATACCACCCTGTACTGTAGGGGGCGCTACCAGTCAGGAATTCAGTGCATACACTTCAGTAATACAGGGGTTTTACCAGTGAATGCCCATTCTGATTGGTTGGTTCTTCCGGCCATTGACACGTTTCACAGATCTGGACTGTCTGTAGCATTGTATGTTGAGTCTGGTTTCAAGTTACAATGGTCTAGAAAAGACCATTATATGCTGAAACTATTGTTTGTTGAGGCCATTGTAAGTTGAGGGATCACTGTATTCCTCTGTAAATAAAATACATGCTTCCAAAGAAAGACATAATGTGACCTGCCTGGGCTCTAATGCAAACGAGGGGGCTCTACAGTAATACAGAACCAACCGGCATAAAGGATGCTTGCAAATGCCAAATGGAACCACTAGGTTAGAGGGTAATCTGGGGTCCATACGACAATTGCTGTACAGGGAAAGAGAGAGCTTGTGGTGGGTCATGGAGGCCCCAAGGGCACTCACCTCCTAGGCAAGGTCCCTGTCTGACCATAGTGACAATAGTTTGGCCTCTACCTGCAAGACATCTATGACTGGTGCAGGGAGGACAATGGACCGGCCCTAAGACATCTTATCCCCCATAGACATGAATGGAGGGGGCGTGGCGTGACATCACGTCCCTAGTCCCGGAGGTTTCCGAAACTGGATATTCAGCACCCGCATAGAATGTGGGTGCTGCAGGGAAATCACGGGGGTCTCAGCAGCGGGCCCCCCGCGATCAGACATCTTATCCCCTATCCTTTGGATAGGAGATAAAATGGTTTTGCCTGGA
The DNA here is from genome assembly GCF_029499605.1 of Hyla sarda. Taxonomy (NCBI): domain Eukaryota; kingdom Metazoa; phylum Chordata; class Amphibia; order Anura; family Hylidae; genus Hyla; species Hyla sarda. Next base: position 18,605,215 of record NC_079191.1, read on the forward strand.
ATACCCCTAATATATATAATACACTTTCACTACTATATACCATTAGGGAAGTAACCAGAGCTCAAGGCCTGCAGAAACACGTGGGAACGGAGTTCCTGCAATTTTTCCTTAGCAGGAACACCGTTCCCATTAGCAGGTGTCCTGCAGGACCAGCCCTTGTGTGGAAATCGTCTCACACTATTTTTCCCAAGACCTGACCCCTGGAATTAACTACAAACTTCTTCACTACTATAGACCATCCGAGATGTTACCATGAACCTTTTCTGTACCCTAGACCACTAGGGATGTGACCACAAACATCTTCCCTATCCCGGACCACTAGGAATGTTACCACAAACCTCTTCCCTATCCTAGACCACCAGGAATGTTACCACAAACCTCTTCCCTATCCTAGACCACCAGGAATGTTACCACAAACCTCTTCCCTATCCTAGACCACCAGGAATGTTACCACAAACCTCTTCCCTATCCTAGACCACCAGGAATGTTACCACAAACCTCTTCCCTATCCTAGACCACTAGGAATGTTACCACAAACCTCTTCCCTATCCTAGACCACCAGGAATGTTACCACAAACCTCTTCCCTATCCTAAACCACCAGGAATGTTACCACAAACCTCTTCGCTACCCTAGACCACCAGGAATGTTACCACAAACCTCTTCCCTATCCTAGACCACTAGGGATGTGACCACAAACATCTTCCCTATCCCGGACCACTAGGAATGTTACCACAAACCTCTTCCCTATCCTAAACCACCAGGAATGTTACCACAAACCTCTTCACTACCCTAGACCACCAGGAATGTTACCACAAACCTCTTCCCTATCCTAGACCACCAGGAATGTTACCACAAACCTCTTCCCTATCCTAGACCACTAGGAATGTTACCACAAACCTCTTCCCTATCCTAGACCACCAGGAATGTTACCACAAACCTCTTCCCTATCCTAGACCACTAGGGATGTGACCACAAACATCTTCCCTATCCCGGACCACTAGGAATGTTACCACAAACCTCTTCCCTATCCTAAACCACCAGGAATGTTACCACAAACCTCTTCACTACCCTAGACCACCAGGAATGTTACCACAAACCTCTTCCCTATCCTAGACCACTAGGAATGTTACCACAAACCTCTTCCCTATCCTAAACCACCAGGAATGTTACCACAAACTTCTTCACTACCCTAGACCACCAGGAATGTTACCACAAACCTCTTCCCTATCCTAGACCACCAGAGATGTTACCGCAATCTTCTTCACTACCCTAGACCACTAGGAATGTTACCACAAACCTCTTCCCTATCCTAGACCACCAGAGATGTTACCACAATCTTCTTCACTACCCTAGACCATCAGGGATATTACCATGAACATTTTCAGTAACATAAACCTCCAGGGAAGTTATAATGAACCGTTTCAGTACATAAGACCTCTAGGGATGTTGTAATGCCCCACAAGTGTAGGCAAAATGAGCAAACTAACACAAAAGATAGCATCAGGTGCAGATGTTGTGATACAGTCCAAGTTCATACACAGGAGAGACAGGTAAGGTTCCAGGGTTTACAGATGTTATCATGAATTCTATCATTATTGAAGACCATAAGGGAAGATACCAGGAATTTCTTCACTGCCATAGACCACCAGTGTTGTTACCATGAACCAATTTTAGTACCCTGTATCACCAGGGATGCTACCATGAACCTCTTTACTATGCTAGACCACAAAGGATGTTACCACAAACCTCTTAACTACCCTAGACCACCAGGGATGCTACCACAAACCTCTTCCCTACCCTAGACCACAAAGGATGTTACCACAAACCCTTTCAATAGCTGAAACCTCCAAGGATGTATTATGAGTACTTTTAGAAATTAGCGAATTTTTGAAATGTTCGCTTCAGCCGATTTGCCAAATTTCCCCCCAAAAATTGTTTAGGTCCAAACTTATTCGTGGCGAATTGCTATTAAAAAATGCTATTTCTGGGCTACAAAGAGCCTCAGTAGGGGAGTAGAACACTTTGCTTTGTCCTAACACGCATATGGAGTGTGCTGGGTTAGTGAAATAATACTGTTATTCAGTATGACATGCAGATTACAGGCATCACTTTTAAAATCACTGCCGCAGAGCATCTGGATGTTGCAGCAGGGAGACCATATGGCGTCAAAATTGAAGAGATTAAAGACATTTTTTTATGTAATTTAAATTTAATTTATTTTGAATTTATTAAAATTTTTTGAGTACCCATTCTGGTGAGCATCAAGCTGGCGGTCCGCCGCGAGACGAGCTACCACCTGTTCCAGCCCCTGCCTATCAGCGCCCCCTGCTCTCTGTCCCTCTCTCTCTGTAATAGAACGCTGATGTGAGTGGCTGCAAGATGGCTGCCGATTATATAGGGCTGTGACATCACTGGGGTGACTGGCTGCTGATAGGCTGCATACTGCATGTGATTCATGGTCATCCCGCCGACCCTTGTTCCCTCCTTCCCAGGATTCCTTGCCCCATGTACTCACATGTGGATCCACCATTTTAGATGCCCTGGAGCCTTGACCACACTAAATGGAGTTTAATGAAGCAATTCGCGCAATCGAATGGCGGCGATATTCGCATTAGTTGCAAATCAAATTATTCCTGAAATTTGTAACGAATTCGGATTCGTCAGATTCGATTCGCTCATCCCTAAACACTTTCCTTATCCCCACACCATTAGGGACGTTACCAGGGACTACCTTAGATTATTAGGGGTGTTACATTAAACCCTAATATTTCCCTATACCATCAGGGATGTTACCATGAACCTCTTCACTAGACTTAGACAAAATGTAATAAAATATCTTAACCTATATGGCACCATTAAAGAAGATGTCCACAGGATTGGGGTTAAAGGGGTACTCCGGCCCTAAGACATCTTATCCCCTATCCAAAGGATAGGGGATAAGATGTCTGATCGCGGGGGTCCCACCTGTAAGCACTGCAGTAAGCGCTGGAGGCTCTCAGCGTTATGCCTCCCGACCACGGGGACAGAGTATTGTGACATCACGACTCCGCCCCCGTGTGACATCATACCCCGCCCCCTCAATGCAAGTCTATGGGAGGGGGCGGCTGCACTCCCCCTCCCGTAGACTTGCATTGAGGGGGCGGAGCGTGACATCACATGCCCCCTCCCGTCACGCCCCCTCCCATAGACTTGCATTGAGGGGGCGGGGCATAACGTCACACAGGGGCAGAGTCGTGACGTCACAATACTCCGTCCCCGTGGTCGGGAGGTATAACACTGAGAGCCTCCAGCACTTCCTGCAGTGCTTACAGGTGGGTGCTGCATGCTAGATTGCAGGGGACCCCCACGATCAGACATCTTATCCCCTATCCTTTGGATAGGGGATAAGATGTCTTGGGGCCGGAGTACCCCTTTAAGTGTCTGATCTGTCCATATTATGGCAGAAAAACTCAAAACTCCCACAGATCTACTGAACTGAACCTAGATCCGAAATCTACGGTAATCTAAGTTTGGGTCTGTGTGCTAAAGCAGTAAGGCAGAGCTTAAAGGGTTGATATATTGCACCCATTTGAAATCCACTTAAATCTTTCCTCTCATTATACAAACCCTAATACATGTCGCAGGAACCTGTCAAAAGTTTAGATCAGTCAGGATCTCGGAGCTGGCGCCACCTCTGGTCACTAGACGTAGTGGGGTGAAGCATGCTGCAATAGAACGCCTGGTACTAAGTCCATCTGACTAGAGGTGACAGGCTCCATGGCACTTCACCCCACTATATCTATTGATCCGAGGGGGGGGTTATCCACCGAGACCGCGACAGATCAAAACTTTTGGCATGTCCTTTCAACATGTCCTAAAACTTGCCCAGGTTGCACCTTAAAGGGGTACTCCGGCACTAAGACATCTTATCCCCTATCCAAAGGATAGGGGATAAGATGCCTGATCGCGGGGGTCCCACCGCTGGGGACTCCCGTGATCTTCCATGCCGCACCCCGTTAGAATCAGTCCCCGGAGCGTGTTTGCTCCGTGTCTGATTACTGGCGATTATGGGGACGGAGCATAGTGATGTCATGTCTACGCCCCTTGTGATGTCACGCCCCGCCCCCTCAATGCCAGCCTATGGGAGGGGGCATGACAGCTGTCACGCCCCTCCAATAGACTCGCGGGGGCGGAGCCGTGACGTCACTATGCTTCATCCTCGTGGTCGAGATGGACACAGCCTGAGGACCTCCAGCGGTTCCGGAAGCTGCTAAAGGTGGGTGCTGCATGGTAGATCCTGGGGGTCCCCAGTGGTGGGACCCTGGCGATCTGACATCTTATCCCCTATCCTTTGGATAGGGGATAAGATGTCTAGGGGCAGAGTACCCCTTTAAATTTTAGTTTGTTCGGGGTCCCAGAAATCCTGTTGATGACCTCCACCAAGCTAGTGTTATCAGAATTCCTACAGGTCCCTCCCTTTGGGGTGTTTTATATTCGGTTTGTGTATTATAGATGCATGTAGTGTATAGATGTAGCAGTGTATACGGAGGTGCCTTCATATAACAACATGTTATAGGGGCAGTCAATTAGCCAGACCCAGAGTGGGTTGCATTATGCACAGTTTGCACATCTGTGTTGTCCGCTATATGGGATAATGGCAGCTTCCGGCGGTGATATATGGTGGCAGCGGTATTATTAATGACTTGTGCATTTTTACCTTTAAAATTTAGGGTTAGTTATTTATTATGTCACAGGACTCTATGCATGATGTATGAAGAGCATAATAATCTATGTGCACCGGTTTAGGGAATCTATAGTGCTTTGCATGCATCGGATACTTCGCTCTTCGATCTCACCGGTAGTACGTAGGGCCAAGTCATTTATCACAATTAATAAACCAGATAAACTTTGTATAAAGATGGAAAAAAAAAAGTTATAACTACATTTTGATTAGTACCAATCACCAATCACTAGAATGATAGAATGATGGTCCCATTTAAATGGAGCCAGGGTCAGACTTGCAAATTGCTCCTCCATTCAGCTCTATGGACCTAATGAAGCTGCTTCATTCAGTGTGTGTTATGGTGCCCCCTATCAGTGACTGTTATTAGAGGGATGTGCACTATGGGGGGAATTGTGCTAGTTATATATATATACACAGTCATGACCGTAAATGTTGGCACCCCTGACATTATTCTAGAAAATGAAGTATTTCTCACAGGAAAGGATTGCAGTAACACGTGTTTTGCTATACACATGTTTATTCCCTTTGTGTGTATTGGAACTAAACCAAAAAAAGGAGGGAAAAAAGCAAATTGGACATAATGTCACCAAACTCCAAAAATGGGCTGGACAAAATTATTGGCACCCTTAACTTAATATTTGGTTGCTCACCCTTTGGAAAAAATAACTGAAATCAGTGGCTTCCTATAACCATCAATAAGTTTCTTACACCTCTCAGCCGGAATGTTGGACCACTCTTCCTATAACCATCAATAAGCTTCTTACACCTCTCAGCTGGAATGTTGGACCACTCTTCCTTTACAAACTGCTCCAGGTCTCTTATTGGAAGGCGCCTTTTCCCAACAGTAATTATAAGATCTCTCCACAGGTGATCAATGGGATTTAGATCTGGACTCATTGCTGCCACTTCAGAACTCTCCAGCACTTTGTTGCCATCCATTTCTGGGGCTTTTTGACGTATGTTTGGGGTCATTGGAGGAGATTTATCAAAGCCTGTGCAGAGGAAAAGTTGCGGAGTTGCCCATAGCAACCAATCAGATCGCTTCTTTCATTTTGCAGAGGCCTTGTTAAAAATGAAAGCAGCGATCGAATTGGTTGCTATGGGCAACTCAGCAACTTTTCCTCTGGACAGATTGTGATAAATCTACCCCATTGTCCTTCTGGAAGACCCAAGATCTCGGACGCAAACCCAGCTTTCTGACACTGGGCTGTACAGTGCGATCCAAAATCCATTGGTAATCCTCAGATTTCATGATGTCTTGTACACAATCAAGGCCCCAGTGCCAGAGGCAGCAAAACAACCCAAAACATCATTGACCCTCCACCATATTTCTCTGTAGGTACTATGTTCTTTTCTTTGTGGGCCTCATTCCATTTTTGGTAAACAGTAGAATGATGTGCTTTAGTAAAAAGCTCTATCTTGGTCTCATCTGTCCACAAGACGTTTTCCCAGAAGGATTTTGGTTACTCAAGTTAATTTTGGTAAAATGTAGTCTTGCTTTCTTGTGTCTCTTTGTCAGCAGTGGCGTCCTCCTGGTTCTCCTCCATAGTGGGGTCCTCCTGGGTCTCCTCCATAGTGGGGTCCTCCTGGGTCTCCTCAATAGTGGGGTCCTCCTTGGTCTCCTCCATAGTGTTTCATTTCATTTAAATGTCGATGGATAGTTCGCACTGACACTGATGCTCCCTGAGCCTGCCGGACAGCTTGAATATCTTTGGAACTTGTTTGGGGCTGCTTATCCACCATCCGGACTATCCTGCGTTGACACCTTTCTTCAATGTTTCTCTTCCGTCCACGCCCAGGTAGATTAGCTACAGTGCCATGGGTTGCAAACTTCTTGATAATGTTGCGCACTGTGGACAAAGGCAAATCTAGATCCCTGGAGATGGACTTGTAACCTTGAGATTGTTGATATTTTCCCACAATTTTGGTTCTCAAGTCCTCAGACAGTTCTCTTCTCCTCTTTCTGTTGTCCATGCTTAGTGTGGCACACACAGACACACAATGCAAAGACTAAGTGAACTTCTCTCCTTTTTATCTGCTTTCAGGTGTGATTTTTATATTGCCCACACCTGTTACTTGCCCCAGGTGAGTTTAAAGGAGCATCACATGCTTGAAACAATCTTATTTTTACACAATTTCAAAAGGGTGCCAATCATTTTGTCCAGACCATTTTTGGAGTTTGGTGACATTATGTCCCATTTGCATTTTTTCCTCCTTTTTTGGTTTAGTTCCAATACACACAAATGGAATAAACATGTGTATAGCAAAACATGTGTTACTGCAATCCTTTTCTGTGAGAAATACCTAATTTTCTTGAAAAATTTCAGGGGTGCCAACATTTACGGCCATGACTGTATAAATACAGTGGTCGCTCAAGTTACAATATTAATCGGTTCCAGGACGACCATTGTATGTTGAGACCATAACTCTATGGAAATCTGGTAATTGGTTCTGAAGCCCCAAAATGTCATCCAGAAATAGGAAAAAGTGAGGATTAAAGAAAAATAAGTAGATAACTAATACAGATAAAGCAAGTTCTTACATATAAAAGTAATAAAGATCTGCTGGGAGCTGTAATCACTGTCAATGTAGAGGACAGGAGCTTCTTCAGGGTCCTGTACAGTACACAATGTCCTCAAAAAGTAACATGGAGCCGCCCTCACCTGGTGTCCAAAGGAGCAGCTAACCCTGGTACAGGTAAAGAGTACAGAACATGTAATACCTCCTTGTACTGTAGGGGGCGCTACCAGACACCAGTCAGTGCATACACTTCAGTAATACAGGTAAAGAGTACAGAACATGTAATACCTCCCTGTACTGTAGGGTGCGCTACCAGACACCAATCAGTGCATACACTTCAGTAATACAGGTAAAGAGTATACAGAACATGTAATACCTCCCTGTACTGTAGGGGGCGCTACCAGACACCAGTCAGTGCATGCACTTCAGTAATACAGCTAAAGAGTACAGAATATGTAATACCTCCCTGTACTGTAGGGGGCACTACCAGAAAGGAATTCTGTGCCTGCACTTCAGTAATACAGGGGTTTTACCAGTGAATGCCGATTCTGATTGGTCGGTTCTTCCAGTCATTGACACATTTCACAGATCTGGACTGTCTGTACATTGTATGGTGAGTGTATTTAGTGTATGGTGAGTGACCCGACCCATAGTGTGCCTCCAGCTGTTGACACCCACCCCCAGCCTGCCTCACCCTGCCCCCTGGTCGCGAGCGACTCGCAGGCCCCTGTGTGGCTGCTCGGAGCGACGGATTGCCGCTGCAAGCAGGACAGGGCGCGGGGCAAGGCGGGGCAACAGCTGGGGGGACACTATGGGTCGGGTCACCGGCGGATCCACAACCCTACCCTTAATGTTTGTTATTATTTAACCATTTACATTCTTTATTTTTCTGAGCATGCCCAGTAGCAATAAAGGATGTAAAAATAACAGAGGCTAATGGAGATGGTAAATAGACTTCAATGGTAAATTACCAATGTACGTTAGAATCTCCATTATTTCAGACAGAAAAAAAAATAATACATTCTCAGTTTTTTCCCCCAGTAAAATAACGTAAATTAAGCGGAACTGATGAAATGATAACTGAGATGAAAAATCGCCCGAAGAAATTAATGGGATCTGGTAAATACATTTTAATTTTCGTTTCTCAAATTCTTCAACTTATTAACTTATGAATGAATAAAATAATATTGAACCATAAAAATTTTGTTTTCCGAATTGGTGAAACAAAATTGACCAAATAATAAAAAAAAAAAAAAAAAAACGTAACAAAAGCAAAAAAATTAAAAAATAAAGTTATCAAAAAATATTTTGTCTATCACAATAATATTGTGTATTTTGCAGATCTTGTTACACTAGCCGAATATTTTACCTACAACGGTGATACATTTCAACACGCTACACTACCTTCTGTTTCTAATTTCTGTTTCTAATTTCTAACTTAATAATATTAAACCATAAAAATATTGTTTTCTGAATTATAAATAAATAAAATATTATTGACCCGTAAAAATATTGTTTTTCCAAATTATAAATGAATAAAATATTATTAACCATAAAAATATTGTTTTCTGAATTATAAAAAAATAAAATATTATTGAACCATAAAAATATTGTTTTCCGAATTATAAATGAATAAAATATTATTGACCCGTAAAAATATTGTTTTTCCAAATTATAAATGAATAAAATATTATTGAACCATAAAAATATTGTTTTTCCAAATTATAAATGAATAAAATATTATTGAACCATAAAAATATTGTTTTCTGAATTATAAATAAATAAAATATTATTGAACCATAAAAATATTGTTTTCCGAATTATAAATGAATAAAATATTATTGACCCGTAAAAATATTGTTTTTCCAAATTATAAATTAATAAAATATTATTGAACCATAAAAATATTGTTTTTCCAAATTATAAATGAATAAAATATTATTGAACCATAAAAATATTGTTTTCTGAATTATAAATGAATAAAATATTATTGAACCATAAAAATATTGTTTTCTGAATTATAAATAAATAAAATATTATTGACCCGTAAAAATATTGTTTTTCCAAATTATAAATGAATAAAATATTATTGAACCATAAAAATATTGTTTTCTGAATTATAAATAAATAAAATATTATTGAACCATAAAAATATTGTTTTCTGAATTATAAATAAATAAAATATTATTGAACCATAAAAATATTGTTTTCTGAATTATAAATAAATAAAATATTATTGACCCGTAAAAATATTGTTTTTCCAAATTATAAATGAATAAAATATTATTGAACCATAAAAATATTGTTTTTCCAAATTATAAATGAATAAAATATTATTGAACATAAAAATATTGTTTTCTGAATTATAAATGAATAAAATATTATTGAACCATAAAAATATTGTTTTCTGAATTATAAATAAATAAAATATTATTGACCCGTAAAAATATTGTTTTTCCAAATTATAAATGAATAAAATATTATTGAACCATAAAAATATTGTTTTCTGAATTATAAATAAATAAAATATTATTGAACCATAAAAATATTGTTTTCTGAATTATAAATAAATAAAATATTATTGACCCGTAAAAATATTGTTTTTCCAAATTATAAATGAATAAAATATTATTGAACCATAAAAATATTGTTTTTCGAATTGGTGAAACAAAATTGACCAAATAATAAAAAACAATAAAAAAAAGTTAACAAAAGCTAAAAAATAAAGTTATCAAAAAATGTTTTTGTCTATAATATTATAGAAAAAAATCTCGCCCTTACATGAGACATGGGACATTACTTTGTGTATTTGCTCCCCGTCTGGTCCCTCTTTGTCTTATTCGCACTATAATCACATTAGTGTCTTGTTTACATGACTATTGCGCTTTGTCGTTGGAGTCCTCGCAACGCAGCAAATGAACTTAAAGCGACAGGCAGCTCTATGGTTTTAAGGCCTAAATTATCCTCATTTAAGGAGTGGATTAATGGGCTGTGTCACTGGCATTACAGATGCTGCCATCCGCCCACGAACTGCCGGTGACATACATATGTGTCCTGCGCTCCCGCTGGGTGGAGCGTGGGCGGAAAAATCCATTAAGCCACCAGACCTTTGTTTAAAATCTACTAACAAACCAGCTGCACTTATGGCGCCTGTCACTTACGGATAGGAACTTAGCGCAGTTGTCAGGGAAAAATAATTGTAAGGTGACCACCAAGGCCCCCGACATTCTATCAGCGAGGGGGGGACGGTGTCAGGAGTCCGCAGAGACGCCCGCTTGATATACGCCTGCCTTCTAAATTTGATCAGGGTATTGCACTAGTTAGCAATTTTCCGCCACTTTCATAAATCTTGCAAGAATCCGCCAGGGCGCATGGGGATAAGTTCAAAAGGCGATGTGTTTGCTTTGGTATGGGTCAGTTGGGGGGGGGGGGGGGATTGACGTAGGGTTTGGAGGGGAGTGTGCGTGGGTTGTTCAACCTTTTCGATGAAACAATATTGCGTTCTGTTATCACAGGGTTTTTGTTTGTTATTTTCGAGGTGGTCACCGGTCATGGTTTATTTGGAATTACCTACCACAATGATTGTGATCGATGGGGGGAGGTATAGAACATGTTTATTTTTTGAGTTTCAAAGTAGGTGAATGGCGCCACATAGCAACATTTATGGGACCATTAGGTACATTGGGTACAAAGCCTGACGGTAACGGTGTATTATTTGGTACTACAGGTTGAATGTGGTACAACCTTCTAGAACAAAAGTTATCAGTTGCATAATGGGTACAGAACATGTAATACCTCCCTGTACTGTAGGGGGCGCTATCAGACACCAGTCAGTGCATACACTTCAGTAATACAGGGGTTTTACCAGTGAATGTCCATTCTGATTGGTTGGTTCTTCCGCCTATTGACATGTTTCGCAGATCTGGACTGTCTGTAGTATTGTATGTTGAGTCCGATTTCAACTTACAACGGTCCAGAAAAGACCATTGTATGTTGAAACTATTGTATGTTGAGGCCATTGTAAGTTGAGGGATCACTGTACTTAAAGGGGTACTCCGGTGCTTACACATCTTATCCCCTATCCAAAGGATAGGGGATAAGATGTCTGATCACGGGAGTCCTGCAGCTGGGGACGCCTGTGATCATGCACGCGGCACCCCGTTTGTAATCAGTCCCCGGAGCGTGTTCGCTCTGGGTCTGATTACGCTCGAACGCAGGGCCCACGGCATGTGTGACGTCACTCCTCCGCCCCCGTGTGAGGTCACGCCTCCGCCCCCGTGTGACGTCACGCTCCGCCCCTCAATGCAAGCCTACGGAAGGGGGCGTGACAGCTACGCACCTCTGTGGCTAAGACTCTTCGGCCCTAACCAAAAAGCAGCTGATACAACTTTCTTGACCCTCTAATGTCTCTTTCATAGGAGCTTGCTAACCATTGAAATCCACCATTGGTCAACCTCTTCAGCCTCACTTATGTCTTGTATTGCAGACCGACTCCAATCTACTAATGAGCACAGACAAATAAAGCCTTAGACGTACAAAGGGGTAATCCACACAATTCCCGATGGAGCCAAGAACACAGCCCGATTTCATCTCTTACAGCTCCTACGTGAACTGTTGTAATGCACTGGGCATCTTCCAGGCTCATGCTGTCCCAACAACTTCTTCAAACCAGCCAACCGGAGCCAGTACTGTCTATAGGCAAAATAGGCAGCCGCCTAGAGCATACTCTAGATGGGGGCACCACTCTGCCCACAGTAATAAAGTTAGCCACCATCTGAAGCACCTGCCCATCCAGAAAAACCCCACCACGCTGCCTCCCCCCCCCCCCCCCCCCAGAAGTAAGGGGATTACATGAGGAGGGGGTTTGTTACAGTGTGTCACCCCAGTAGTAAGGAGATTACATGAGGAGGAGGTTTGTTACAGTGTGTCACCCCAGTAGTAAGGGGATCACATGAGGAGGGGGTTTGTTACAGTGTGTCACCCCAGTAGCAAGGAGATTACATGGGAAGGGGGTTTGTTACAGTGTGTCACCCCAGTAGTAAGGAGATTACATGAGGAGGAGGTTTGTTATAGTGTGTCACCCCAGTAGTAAGGAGATTACTTGAGGAGGAGGTTTGTTACAGTGTGTCACCCCAGTAGTAAGGAGATTACTTAGGAGGGGGTTTGTTACAGTGTGTCACCCCAGTAGTAAAGAGATTACACGATTAGGGGGTTGTTACAATGTGTCACCCCAGTAGTAAGGAAATTACATGAGGAGGAGGTTTGTTACAGTGTGTCACCCCAGTAGTAAGGAGATTACATGAGGAGGAGGTTTGTTACAGTGTGCCACCCCAGTAGTAAGGAGGCTACATGAGGAGGAGGTTTGTTACAGTGTGTCACCCCAGTAGTAAGGGGATTACATGAGGAGGGGGCTTGTTACAGTGTGTCACCCCAGTAGTAAGGAGATAACATGAGGAGGGGGTTTGTTACAGTGTGTCACCCCAGTAGTAAGGAGATAACATGAGGAGGGGGTTTGTTACAGTGTGTCACCCCAGTAGTAAGGAGATAACATGAGGAGGGGGTTTGTTACAATGTGTCACCCCAGTAGTAAGGAGATTAGATGAGGAGGAGGTTTGTTACAGTGTGTCACCCCAGTAGTAAGGAGATAACATGAGGAGGGGGTTTGTAACAGTGTGTCACCCCAGTAGTAAGGAGATTACATGAGGAGGAGGTTTGTTACAGTGTGTCACCCCAGTAGTAAGGAGATAACATGAGGAGGGGGTTTGTTACAGTGTGTCACCCCAGTAGTAAGAGGATTACATGGGGAGGAGGTTTGTTACAGTGTGTCACCCCAGTAGTAAGAAGATTACATGGGAAGGGGGTTTGTTATAGTGTGTCACCCCAGTAGTAAGAAGATTACATGGGAAGGAGATTTTGTTACAGTGTGTCACCCCAGTAGTAAGGAGATTACATGAGGAGGAGGTTTGTTACAGTGTGTCACCCCTGTAGCAAGGAGATTACATGAGGAGGAGGTTTGTTACAGTGTGTCACCCCAGTAGTAAGAAGATAACATGAGCAGGGGGTTTGTTACAGTGTGTCACCCCAGTAGTAAGAGGATTACATGGGGAGGAGGTTTGTTACAGTGTGTCACCCCAGTAGTAAGAAGATTACATGGGAAGGGGGTTTGTTACAGTGTGTCACCCCAGTAGTAAGGAGATTACATGAGGAGGAGGTTTGTTACAGTATGTCCCCCCAGTAGTAAGGACATAACATGAGGAGGAGGTTTGTTACAGTGTGTCACCCCAGTAGTAAGGAGATTACATGAGGAGGAGGTTTATTACAGTATGTCACCCCAGTAGTAAGGACATAACATGAGGAGGGGGTTTGTTACAGTGTGTCACCCCAGTAGTAAGAGGATTACATGGGGAGGAGGTTTGTTACAGTGTGTCACCCCAGTAGTAAGGAGATAACATGAGGAGGGGGTTTGTTACAGTGTGTCACCCCAGTAGTAAGAAGATTACATGGGAAGGGGGTTTGTTACAGTGTGTCACCCCAGTAGTAAGGAGATTACATGAGGAGGAGGTTTGTTACAGTATGTCACCCCAGTAGTAAGGAGATTACATGAGGAGGAGGTTTGTTACAGTGTGTCACCCCAGTAGTAAGGAGACTACATGAGGAGGAGGTTTGTTACAGTGTGTCACCCCAGTAGTAAGGAGATTACATGAGGAGGAGGTTTGTTACAGTGTGTCACCCCAGTAGTAAGGAGATTACATGAGGAGGGGGGTTGTTACAGTGTGTCACCCCAGTAGTAAGAGGATTACATGGGGAGGAGGTTTGTTACAGTGTGTCACCCCAGTAGTAAGAAGATTACATGGGAAGGAGATTTTGTTACAGTGTGTCACCCCAGTAGTAAGGAGATTACATGAGGAGGAGGTTTGTTACAGTGTGTCACCCCAGTAGTAAGGAGATTACATGAGGAGGAGGTTTGTTACAGTGTGTCACCCCAGTAGTAAGAAGATAACATGAGGAGGGGGTTTGTTACAGTGTGTCACCCCAGTAGTAAGAGGATTACATGGGGAGGGGGTTTGTTACAGTGTGTCACCCCAGTAGTAAGGCGATTACATGAGGAGGAGGTTTGTTACAGTGTGTCACCCCAGTAGTAAGGAGACTACATGAGGAGGAGGTTTGTTACAGTGTGTCACCCCAGTAGTAAGGAGATTACATGAGGAGGAGGTTTGTTACAGTGTGTCACCCCAGTAGTAAGGAGATTACATGAGGAGGGGGGTTGTTACAGTGTGTCACCCCAGTATTAAGAGGATTACATGGGGAGGAGGTTTGTTACAGTGTGTCACCCCAGTAGTAAGAAGATTACATGGGAAGGGGGTTTGTTACAGTGTGTCACCCCAGTAGTAAGAAGATTACATGGGAAGGAGATTTTGTTACAGTGTGTCACCCCAGTAGTAAGGAGATTACATGAGGAGGAGGTTTGTTACAGTGTGTCACCCCAGTAGTAAGGAGATTACATGAGGAGGAGGTTTGTTACAGTGTGTCACCCCAGTAGTAAGAAGATAACATGAGGAGGGGGTTTGTTACAGTGTGTCACCCCAGTAGTAAGAGGATTACATGGGGAGGAGGTTTGTTACAGTGTGTCACCCCAGTAGTAAGAAGATTACATGGGAAGGGGGTTTGTTACAGTGTGTCACCCCAGTAGTAAGGAGATTACATTGTTACGCCTAGCGCTCCGGGTCCCCGCTCCTCCCCGGAGCGCTTACGGCGTCCCTCTCTCCGCAGCGCCCCGGTCGGTCCCGCTGACCGGGAGCGCTGCACTGTCATGGCCGTCGGGGATGCGATTCGCACAGCGGGACGCGCCCGCTCGCGAATCGCATCCCAGGTCACTTACCCGTCCCGGTCCCCTGCTGTCATGTGCTGGCGCGCGCGGCTCCGCTCTCTAGGGCGCGCGCGCGCCAGCTCCCTGAGACTTAAAGGGCCAGTGCACCAATGATTGGTGCCTGGCCCAATTAGCTTAATTGGCTTCCACCTGCTCCCAGACTATATCTGATCACTGCCCCTGCACTCCCCTGCCGGATCTTGTTGCCTTAGAGCCTAGTGAAAGCGTTACTGTGTTTGTCCATACTGTGTACTTGACCTCCTGCTATTGCCTTATTGACTACGATTCTTGCTGCCTGCCCCGACCTTCTGCTACGTCCGACCTTGCTTCTGTCTACTCCCTTGTACCGCGCCTATCTTCAGCAGTCAGAGAGGTTGAGCCGTTGCTAGTGGATACGACCTGGTCACTACCGCCGCAGCAAGATCATCCCGCTTTGCGGCGGGCTCTGGTGAACACCAGTAGTGACTTAGAACCGGTCCACTAGCACGGTCCACGCCAGTCCCTCTCTGGCACAGAGGATCCACCTCCTGCCAGCCGGCATCGTGACAGTAGATCCGGCCATGGATCCCGCTGAAGTTCCTCTGCCAGTTGTCGCCGACCTCACTACACTGGTCGCCCAGCAAGCCCGACAGATCGCCCAACAAGATCACCAGCTGTCGTACTTGACCACCATGACACAGCAACTCCAGTCGCAGCTACAGCAGCTTCAGTCACAGCTACAGCAATTTCAGTCTCAGCTACAGCAGCAACAACCATCTCCTCCGCCAGCTCCTGCACCTCTTCCGCAGCGGGTGGCCACTCCTAGCCTCCGCTTGTCCCTGCCGGACAAATTTGATGGGGACTCTAAGTTTTGCCGTGGCTTTCTTTCACAATGTTCCCTGCACTTGGAGATGATGTCGGACCAGTTTCCTACTGAAAGGTCTAAGGTGGCTTTCGTAGTCAGCCTTCTGTCTGGGAAAGCTCTGTCTTGGGCCACACCGCTCTGGGACCGCAATGACCCCGTCACTGCCTCTGTACACTCCTTCTTCTCGGAAATTCGAAGTGTCTTTGAGGAACCTGCCCGAGCCTCTTCTGCTGAGACTGCCCTGCTGAACCTGGTCCAGGGTAATTCTTCCGTTGGCGAGTACGCCATACAATTCCGTACTCTTGCTTCTGAACTATCCTGGAATAATGAGGCCCTCTGCGCGACCTTTAAAAAAGGCCTATCCAGCAACATTAAAGATGTTCTGGCCGCACGAGAAACTCCTGCTAACCTGCATGAACTCATTCATCTAGCCACTCGCATTGACATGCGTTTTTCTGAGAGGCATCAAGAGCTCCGCCAGGAAAAAGACTTAGATCTCTGGACACCTCTCCCACAGTCTCCATTGCAATCTACGCCTAGGCCTCCCGCCGAGGAGGCCATGCAAGTGGATCGGTCTCGCCTGACCCAGGAAGAGAGGAATCGCCGTAGGGAAGAGAATCTTTGTCTGTACTGTGCCAGTACCGAACATTTCTTGGTGGATTGCCCTATCCGTCCTCCACGTCTGGGAAACGCACGCTCGCACCCAGCTCTCGTGGGTGTGGCGTCTCTTGATGCTAAGTCGGCTTCTCCACGTCTCACGGTGCCCGTACGGATTTCTCCTTCAGCCAACTCTTCCCTCTCAGCCGTGGCCTGCTTGGACTCCGGTGCCTCTGGGAATTTTATTCTGGATTCCTTGGTGAATAAATTCCGCATCCCGGTGACCCGTCTCGTCAAGCCACTCTACATTTCCGCGGTCAACGGAGTCAGGTTGGATTGCACCGTGCGTTACCGCACGGAGCCCCTCCTAATGTGCATCGGACCTCATCACGAAAAAATTGAGTTTTTGGTCCTCTCCAATTGCACTTCCGAAATTCTCCTTGGACTACCCTGGCTTCAACACCATTCCCCAACCCTGGATTGGTCCACAGGGGAGATCAAGAGCTGGGGTACCTCTTGTTTCAAGGACTGCCTTAAACCGGTTCCCAGTACTCCCTGCCGTGACCCTGTGGTTCCCCCTGTAACCGGTCTCCCTAAGGTCTTTATGGACTCTGCCTGCCATAAGAAGTGCCTCTCCCCCCCTCCCAGTCCAGTCAGGCAAGCCTCAGTGCCTCCTCATGGCCCCCGTCCTGGTGTCACACTGCCCCGTGCCAGGCCTCGCCCTCTGCCCTCCCTCCCCATTCCCACTCCTGCTGTACTGCCTGCCGTTGAGGAAACCCTCCATTCTTTCCCGGTGTCCTCATCCCAGGGGAGGCAGTTACCGGACAAAGAGAAGGGGAGACCTAAGGGGGGGGGTACTGTTACGCCTAGCGCTCCGGGTCCCCGCTCCTCCCCGGAGCGCTTACGGCGTCCCTCTCTCCGCAGCGCCCCGGTCAGTCCCGCTGACCGGGAGCGCTGCACTGTCATGGCCGTCGGGGATGCGATTCGCACAGCGGGACGCGCCCGCTCGCGAATCGCATCCCAGGTCACTTACCCGTCCCGGTCCCCTGCTGTCATGTGCTGGCGCGCGCGGCTCCGCTCTCTAGGGCGCGCGCGCGCCAGCTCCCTGAGACTTAAAGGGCCAGTGCACCAATGATTGGTGCCTGGCCCAATTAGCTTAATTGGCTTCCACCTGCTCCCAGACTATATCTGATCACTGCCCCTGCACTCCCCTGCCGGATCTTGTTGCCTTAGAGCCTAGTGAAAGCGTTACTGTGTTTGTCCATACTGTGTACTTGACCTCCTGCTATTGCCTTATTGACTACGATTCTTGCTGCCTGCCCCGACCTTCTGCTACGTCCGACCTTGCTTCTGTCTACTCCCTTGTACCGCGCCTATCTTCAGCAGTCAGAGAGGTTGAGCCGTTGCTAGTGGATACGACCTGGTCACTACCGCCGCAGCAAGACCATCCCGCTTTGCTGCGGGCTCTGGTGAACACCAGTAGTGACTTAGAACCGGTCCACTAGCACGGTCCACGCCAATCCCTCTCTGGCACAGAGGATCCACCTCCTGCCAGCCGGCATCGTGACATACATGAGGAGGAGGTTTGTTACAGTATGTCACCCCAGTAGTAAGGACATAACATGAGGAGGAGGTTTGTTACAGTGTGTCACCCCAGTAGTAAGGAGGCTACATGAGGAGGAGGTTTGTTACAGTGTGTCACCCCAGTAGTAAGGAGATTACATGAGGAGGAGGTTTGTTACAGTGTGTCACACCAGTAGTAAGGAGATTACATGAGGAGGAGGTTTGTTACAGTGTGTCACCCCAGTAGTAAGGAGATTACATGAGGAGGAGGTTTATTACAGTGTGTCACCCCAGTAGTAAGGAGATTATATGAGGAGGAGGTTTGTTACAGTGTGTCACCCCAGTAGTAAGGATATAACATGAGGAGGGGGTTTGTTACAGTGTGTCACCCCAGTAGTAAGAGGATTACATGGGGAGGAGGTTTGTTACAGTGTGTCACCCCAGTAGTAAGAAGATTACATGAAGAGGAGGTTTGTTACAGTATGTCACCCCAGTAGTAAGGAGATTACATGAGGAGGAGGTTTGTTACAGTGTGTCACCCCAGTAGTAAGGAGACTACATGAGGAGGTTTGTTACAGTGTGTCACCCCAGTAGTAAGGAGATTACATGAGGAGGAGGTTTGTTACAGTGTGTCACCCCAGTAGTAAGGAGATTACATGAGGAGGGGGGTTGTTACAGTGTGTCACCCCAGTAGTAAGTTGGGACGTGTCAAAGGGCGGAGCCAATGGGTGAGGTCAAGGGGCGGCAAAATAAGCTTTCATCTAGGGTGGCAATAATCCTTGCACCAGGCCTGCAGCTAACATGGTGGAACCCGAGGACTGCCAAACACCAGGACCCTAGGGGGGGGGGTCCAAAGGTACTTCAATCACATTAGAAGATCCCATCATTACATTAGTATATATCTCTATTTTCTCCAATTATCTATATAATAG
The DNA here is from genome assembly GCF_029499605.1 of Hyla sarda. Taxonomy (NCBI): domain Eukaryota; kingdom Metazoa; phylum Chordata; class Amphibia; order Anura; family Hylidae; genus Hyla; species Hyla sarda. Next base: position 18,624,262 of record NC_079191.1, read on the forward strand.
ATTTTCTCATCTCTTTCTATTAATCTATGATTTGGCACTCTTACATTTTGGTGCATCATTTCCTGGTGATCTCATAACTTCCTGTTATGCAGCAAACACTCTGATATGTATTACAGCTGCCGCTCGCCTCACACTGTGTCACTGTTTTTAAGGGACTTGCGGAAATTCCATTTACATGACGCATAGAAAGATGCACATGAAATTCATACTTCCAGGTATCTATTGTCTCCGGGTGTTTTTATGAGATGATGGAGTTGGCGCGCATCCAGCTCGGCTCCAGATCCTTTCTCCGTTCGACACTTCCTATTTACCTTTGGGTTTTTTCCTTCCTCAGGGTTTCTCCAGAAAATATGAGGAACTGCCTTAAAGTGATTGTATCACCTAGATTTTTTTTTTTTTTTTACTGATCAGAGACAGAATCGGTTCCTGATTTAATTTTTTTTTCCAATTTTTTTGTTAATGATTATAGTGCCGCCATCTTGATTGATTGAGCTGTTTTAACAGATATGATTTACTGCAAGCGTCTTGGACATAGGCAACAATAGACAGTAGTTTTTTTTTCATTCTCATGAATGGGAAAGGCTTCTGGGCTTACTCTGTGACCTTTACATAGGTCATCCCACGGGGAAGGGGAAGGCTGAGCTGTGAGCTTCATCTATTGTCTTGTCTATACACTAGTGTCACCTTTCACTGTAATGCTATACTGATCACTTCCCAGCACACTCATCTGTATCATCACAGACAGAACTGGAAATGTCAGGTTAGTTTTAGGTCTAGTGGCCAAACTGAGAATTGTAATAAAATGACTTTAAACTATAGATAGTAAAATGAAAAATTAGAAAAAAACATCACCGAAAATTCTTAAAAAATACGTTTACCATTAAATATTGATGTAAAATAATAGGTCATATTAAAAGTGCCCCTGTATCATCTGAAGGCAATGTCAATGGTGTACCAAGTGATGAGACCCCCACAACAAACAGGCTGAGGTGATCCTCAGAGTACAATGCCTTATTGACTTTACTGGAGAGGGTCTTTTGGGAGTCTGCCACCCGTTTTTGAAAAAAATAAACCTCTGGTATTGCTGAACACGGACATTAGTGTGTAATGAAGCTAACTTAAAGGGGTATCCCGGGCATAGACATCTTATCCCCTATCCTTTGGATAGGAGATAAGATGTCTGATGGTGGAGGGGGGGGGGGGGGCGGGGGCGCTGGGACCCCCCGCGATCTTTGTGCAGCACCCGCTTTCTATGCCGGGCTGCTGCTCCAGTCTCGGAAACCTCTGTGTTTTGCCGAGACTGGAGACGTGACGTCATGCCACACCCCCTCCATACATGTTTATGGGAGGGGGCATGACAGCCGTCATGCCCCCTCCCATAAACATGAATGGAGGGGGCGTGGCCTGATGTCACGAGGGGGCGTGGCGTGATGTCACATCTCCGCCTCTGTGTTTCCCAGACTGGAGCAGCAGCCCGGCATAGAATGTGGGTGCTGCACAAAGATCGCGGGGGGGTCCCAGCGGCGGGCCCCCTGCGATCAGACATCTTATCTCCTATAAGGCCATAAGGTATATGACCAGAATAACCCTTTAAATGGGCACTATGATTTTGTTATTGCACTTGTGGTGGCCCAGTACGGTAGTTGTTACCCCGTACCCCTGTCAGGCAGCCTCCCTGCAGTGTCCCCTGGGCCCCCCCTGCATCTGTTCTACTGTAATTGTATATTATCCCCTATGTTATGTACATAAGAATGTTGTATCTTTAAGAAAGGTTAACATGTGATCACCAGTTGTCATGTGATTGTTACCCAGGAGGTATCAGTGACCAGGTGACTTAAGGGTGACCAATGGGACCCCACCAGAGTTTCCCCCATAAAAGCCCTGGGAGGAGTCTCTTCTCGCTCTTAGTTCCTGAGTCTTTGCTGAGGTGCAGTCGATCCTAAGAGTCTGGAGTCATAGGAGCCTCAAGTCAAGTCTGCAGCCACAAGATACAAGTCTACAAGTAACTACAGTCACAGCTTAGTCTGTCTCCAGTCAAGTCAAGTCAGTCACTGTCATCTATTGTCAAGTCATCGTGACCTGCACTAAATTGTCCAAAACCACTGCTAATCCCAGCAAGCCCTTAAGGTCTCTTGAGTCACTGGTCACCTCCATGGGCCTGGATACACTGTATAGACTGTACCATCTGTCACTCAGTAAAGCTACTGTTGTCTGTAACTTGGCATCGGAGTCATTATTGCCCCCGTGCCTAGCCCAGGATTAAGCGGTATACCTCCGGGTGGTATTGAGGATAAACCAAGCCCTGGCGTCATGAATACAAGGGGATAATGCCATCTGCCCCTAGGGTAATTCCATCTGTCCTGCATCACACCCCATACCACACACTCCTTATGGTAAATAAAAAATCTTTATTATGTACTTTGATTTAAAAAATGTTTATATGTTTTATTTGTGTTTAAAAAAAAAGCTGCCACTAGGTGTCTCCCTACTTGTCCAGATCACATTTTCACCCCATCTCTTGCACAGACTTTGGACTCCTCCTGGCCTGGCAGAAGTCCAAAATCAGGAAATGCAGTCTGGAGTGCTGAGGAGGGTGTGTGCAGCCTTAGCCAATCATAACTCATCTCACACTGAACTGATCTGGGCTGTGTGTAGCAGAGTGAGGGAGGAAGTTCTCCCCTGTATGGCTTCAGATGATGTCACGCCTGCTGGGGAACGCCCCCTTCCCAGTCTGTGAATCTGACGGAGACTGAGCAGAAAATACAGAGCGATATCAAGGTAGAAAACTAACAAATAATAAAAATAAAGGCAGGGGGTGATTTATCATGATAGGGGCAGTGACCTGGGGGAATTATAAAATTAAACGAGATCATGAGAGGTACTCCTTAAGTATTTTGATGTGATATGTCTTCTGGGAAAATGTTTTTTTAATTTAATGGGCAATATAGGTTTTTGGTGCGCTGGTGACATGACTGTGACTGAGAATTTACATGAACACTGAACAGCATTTTCATATGAGCAACATGAAAAAGATTATTTGTATTAATTTCACAGCTTATTCTGGAGTCTTTTTATTTTATTTAGGTGCATATTCTGTGCATATATTATCCATCACCCCACTTTGGGTACGGTTACATGGCCTCAGTTTTATAGGTATATTGATTCTATATCATATTATAGAAAACAGAAGACAAAAGAAAACAGGGGCGCTCTCTCGTATGCTGTCATTAGGTGGAAAAGGGGGACTCACCTAATGTTCTGTACTGACCTGCTGAGAGGATGCAACAGTGTAAGCCCAACACTGTTAGGAGGTGTGGGTGGGGATCAGTGGGTGCAGTGTGCAGCTCTATCTCCCCTATCCGTGTCCCTTAGGGTACGGAATAATGGAGGAAGAATAGGTCGATAAAGGTGGGGAATTTTGTAGAGCGCTCCTGCTGTCAAAGGACGGACTCAAAACGCCACGGTTGCACAGGACAATTTATTGAAATATTTTTGGACAACGCGTTTCGACACTCACATGCGCCTTCATCAGGTCCACAAGAGGATAAGATCACTGCGTCCTGAGGTGCCGGCTGTGCTTGAGTGGCTGTTCTGTTCCTGAGACCTTCCCATGTCAATTCAGACATGCGATTTTCTGCTATTCCGGGCTGATCCGGTCTCTGGTGACCCGATCACCCGGAAAATAGGGATGATCGGAGCTGTCAGTGACACTCTCGATCATCCTGAGGGATAGGAGCGAGGGGGGGGAGGAAGGGGCAGTAAGCAGTACTGCTGCCCTTCCTAGTGGGTGCCAAACTGCAACTCCCAGCATGCCCAGACAGCCAAAGGCTGTCTGGGCATGCTGGGAGTTGTAGTTTTGCAACATCTGGAGGGTCAAAGTTTGGAGACCACTGTTACAGTGGTGCCCAAATAGTAGCCCTCCAGATGTTGCCAAACTACAACTCTCAGCATGCCTAGACTGCCCAGGCATGCTGGGAGTTGTAGTTCTGTAACATCTGTCCCTTCAGATTTTGAAAATTGCTGCTCTATTTTGAAGCCCTCTAATTTTTTTAAAAAGCAAAAATATGTCCATTTTATGATGCCAACATAGAGTGGACATATTGTATTTGTGAATAAAAATAAAATTTATTTGGAATATCCATTTTCCTTACAAGCAGAGAGCTTCAAAGTTAGAGAAATGCTACATTTTTTTTAAATTTTCATGAAATTTGGGGATTTTTCACCAAAATAAGGATGCAAGTAACGACTAAAATTTACAACGAAAATAAAGTAGAATATGTCACGGAAAAACTATCTCAGAATCAGAATATTCGGTAAAAGCGTTTTAGAGGTATTAATGGGTAAAGCAAGGGTGGTCAGAATTGCGAAAAAGGGCTCAGTCCTTAAGGTGAAAAAGGGCTGCGTCCTTAAAGGGGTACTCCGCCCCTTGACATCTTATCCCCGATTCATAGGATAGGGGATAAGATGTCAGATCGCCGGGGTCCCGCTGCTGGGGACCCCGGGGATCGCTGCTGCAGCACTCCGCTATCATTACTGCACAGAGCGAGATCGCTCTGCACGTAATGATGGGCGATACAGGGGCCAGAGCAGCGTGACGTCATGGCCCCGCCCCTCATGACATCACGGCCCGTCCCCTTAATGCAAGTCTATGGCAGGGGGCGTGACGACCGCCACGCCCCCTTCCCATAGACTTGTATTAACGGGGGCGGACCGTGACGTCACGAGGGGCGGAGCCGTGACGTAACGATGCTCCGGCCCCTGTATTACCCGTCATTACGTGCAGAACGATCTCGCTCTGCGCAGTAATGATGGCGGGGTGCTGCAGCAGCGAGCCCCGGGGTCCCTGGCGATCTGACATCTTATCCCCTATCCTTTGGATAGGGGATAAGATGCCAGGGGCGGAGTACCCCTTTAAAGGGGTTAACATATGTAAGGGTTTTTTTACAAACATTTTTTTTATTTTTACTTGAGCATATTAGGAATATTGGCAGCTGCCATAAGTAATGGGGTAATGGGGTAAATAAAAAAATATGCCTAACCATTATAAATAAGAAGACGGCATGTGTCAGTCCTAACCTTACAGTAACATGGACTTCCTTGTCATCTATTATGTTGTCACCATAGCTTCATGTCAACAATGTATTATTGTCAACCGATTTGCCAAACCTGAGGCGTCCTCAGAGCCCGGTGACTCACAACAACAGGAAACCATCACAATATGTTATTAAGTGTTTTTTGGGGGGTGATCAAGGTCGTAGTTATAGGAAATACTTAACACTTCCAATTATGGTTATTGTTCTGTTCTCTTTCTTCTCTATTGTGGCTGTTTCTGAATTAGGGTCTTACGCTTTGGACATTTCCAGCCTGGAAATTGTATCTATAAGAAAAACTAAAATTGCAAATGGATACTAAAATTTACCAAAATTGAGCAGCAGTACAATGTACGGGCATGCTCATGTGTGCAGTGCTCCGCCTTAAAGGGGTACAAACTGTTTCGAACGCTGGAGCCGGCGGCGGGAGGTCGTGATGTCATAGCCCCGCCCCCTCATGATGTCACGCCCCGCCTGCGCGGGGCGTGACATCATGAGGGGGCGGGGCTATGACATCACGACTTCCCGCCGCTGGCTAGGCGTTCGGAACAGTTTTTTTTCCAAACGCTGAGCAGTGGAGTACCCCTCCTAAAAGGGCCAGAGCCCCTCCTAAAAATAGGCCATCAAGTTTTAAGTTCCATGGGTGATTTGTTATATAATTGCTATAATCTGCCTTATGGTTTCTTTTTTATTGTTGTTATATCGAATTTTACAACTTTCTCATTTAAGACTTAGTTCATGTTCTCAGGTCAGATGGTCACACTGCTAATAATCTGTAGGCAGGGACCGCACACCGGGGTTCTAAATGGGAACAGCCTAATAGTATCTATCACGTCTATTTATCCATCAATCTATCTCATATCTATCTTATGTGTGTTCATCTACATATCTATTTGTTTTTCTATCTATTTATCTATCTACAGATGCCTGAGAAAGATTGCAATTGGGCAACCGAAACATCGCAAGACACTGGGCCAATAAACCACATTGACTTTTTCACCGTCCATGGTGTGCTGCTGGAATTCTTTTGTTTATCTATCTATCTCATATCTATCTAGTTATCTCATATCTTTCTATCTCATATCTATCTATCTAATATGTATCTATCTATCTCATATCTATCCATCTATCTCATATCTATCTATCTCATATCTATCCATCTATCTCATATCTATCAATCTATCTATCTATCTATCTATCTCATATCTATCTATTTATCTATCTATCTATCTATCATATCTATCTATCTCATATCTCTATCTCATATCTATCTATTTATCTATCTATCTCATATCTCTCAATCTCATATGTATCTATCTCATATCTTTCTATCTCATATCTATCTATCTCATATCTATCTATCTCATATCTATCTATCTCATATCTATCTATCTATCTATCTATCTCATATGTATTTATTTATTTATCTATCTATCTATCTCATATTTATCTATCTATCTCATATCTATCTATATATTTCATATCTATCTATCTCATATCTATCTATCTCCTATCTATCTATCTATCTATCTATCTATCTATCTATCTATCTCATATCTATCTATCTCATATCTATCTATCTATCTCATACAGTATCTATCTATTTATCTATATTCCAAAAAGAACTGCAGCACTCCAACTTGGAGTGCTGCAGTTCTTTTTGGAATATACCTACGTGCATCCCGTGACCTGGGTTTGACTGATAGCACCCACCACTATTTGGTGTGCTGCACCATATTGGATTTCTATCTATCTATTTATCTATCTATCTCATATCTATCTCATATCTATCTATCTCATATCTATCTATCTATCTATCTCATACAGTATTTATTTATCTATGTATCTATCTATCTCATATCTATCTATCTCATATATATGTGGATTTGGGTAAGCTAGTAAAATAGCAAAAACTGGGAACACTGATATTTAATCTGTGTAAGGATCCGGACTGGTAGCAGGAATCGGTACTGGTAGTGGATCCTCTGTGTCAGTGAGGGATTGGCGTGGACCGTACCGGAGGATCAGTTCTAAGTAGTTACTGGTATTCACCAGAGCCCGCCGCAAAGCGGGATGGACTTGCTGCGGCGGTAACTACCAGGTCGTGTCCTCCGGTAGTGGCTCAACCTCACTGACTGCTGAGCCAGGCGAAGCACAGAAGGGACAGGCAGAGGCGTAGTCAGACGTAGCAAAAGGTCAGGGCAGGCAGCACAGATTCGGAGGTGGAAGTCATTAGCAACGGGTTCAGCAACAGGCAAGGAATACACAATAAACACTTTCTCTTGGGTACTGAGGCAACAAAGATCCGGCAAGGGCAGGAAGGGGCAGGGTACATTTATAGGAGCAGTAATATTGGATTGGGCCAGGCACCAATCAATGGTGCACTGGCCCTTTATATTTTACACAGCCGGCGTGCGCGCGCCCTATAGTGCAGGGACGCGCGCGTCAGGAACCACGTGACAGTGGAGCAGAGTAGAGAGCAGGAGCGGCTGCCGGTAAGTGAGGATGGGCCGCGGGCCGCGCGTGGGAACATCCCGCAGTGCGGACTGCGTCCCTGCCGGTAACAGAAACAGAGTGTCCCCGGTCAGTGAGTCTGACTGGGGCACTCTGCGGGAACAAACGCAGTTAGCGCTTCCGTCCAGGAGCAGAGGACGGAGCGCTCAGCGTTACAGTACCCCCCCCCCCTTTGGTCTCCCCTTCCTCTTGGTACCCAGAAACCTGAGGATGAGATTGCGATCCAAGATGTTCTCTTCTGGCTCCCATGATCTCTCCTCAGGACCGCAACCCTCCCAGTCAACCAGAAAAAATCTTCTCCCTCTGACCAACTTAGAGGCCAATATCTCCCGAACGGAGAAGACATCCGAGGTATCGGATACAGGTGTGGGAGGAAGATTCTTGGGGGAGAAGCGATTGAACACTGCTGGCTTGAGGAGGGAGACGTGAAAACCGTTTGGAATTCTAAGGGAGGAAGGGAGATGGAGCTGGTAGCACACTGGGTTGATCCTCTTCTTAACTCTGTAGGGTACCAAGTAGCGAGGACCTAGCTTATAACTAAGGACCCTGAAGCGGATGTACCTTGAAGAAAGCCAAACGCTGTCCCCGGGAAACAGGACAGGAGGGGACCGTCACTTCTTGTCCGCTTGGACCTTCATGCGGGAAGAGGCCTGTTGTAAGGAGAGACACATCTCGCGCCAGATGATAGCAAAGTCCCCGCACAAGATCATCCACAGCAGGTACACCGGAGGTGCAGGACAAAGGCAGAGGCGGCAGAGGATGACGGCCATAAACCACGAAGAAGGGAGACTTGTTGGAGGCAGAAGAGTCCTTGTGATTATAGGAGAATTCCGTTCACGGGAGGAGGTCGCCCAAAATCTGATTTACTCGCTCCACTTGGCCGTTGGTTTGAGGGTGGTAAGACGAGGAGAAATCCAATTTGACTTTGAGCTGTCCACAGAGGGCCCTCCAGAATTTGGACACAAATTGTACCCCTCTGTCGGGTAGCCCATGCAAACAGAACATGTGCCGTAGGAAATGCTTAGCCAACTGTGGCGCAGATGGTAAGGCTGGTAAAGGGAAAAAGTGCGCCATCTTACAAAAGCGGTCCACGACGACCCAAACTACCGTTTTGCCGTGAGATGGTGGCAGGTTCGTAACAAAGTCCATAGCGATATGGGACCATGGGGACTCCGGTACTAGAAGGGGCCGGAGAAAACCAGCGGGTCTCTGACGAGGGGTCTTGTCTCTAGCGCATACTGAACAGGCCTGCACAAATTCTGAGATGTCCTTTTCAAAGGATGGCCAACAGTATCTTCTGGAGATAAGTTGTACCGTTTTCCAAACTCCAGGATGTCCTGCGAGCAAAGAAGAATGCTCCCACTTAAGGACTTTCGGGCATAGACGGGGAGAAACATAGGTCTTCCCTGGAGGGAGATTACGCAGGTCTACAGGAGTCACGGTGACCAAACGTTCCGGCGGTACTATGTGCTGTGGCTTGACTTAATCTCCTGAGTGATCGGAAGAGCGGGAAAGAGCGTCGGCTCTGATGTTCTTACTCGCAGGACGAAAGTGGATCAGGAAATTAAATCTGGCAAAAAATAGAGACCAGCGAGCTTGGCGGGGGTTAAATCTCTGAGCAGACTGGAGGTAGGATAGGTTTTTATGGTCAGTAAAGATGTTCACGGGGTGTACTGATCCTTCAAGTAAGTGTCTCCACTCCTCCAGAGCCAACTTGATGGTGAGCAGTTCTCTATCTCCTATGGAATAATTTCTCTCTGCAGGAGAGAAAGTTTTAGAGAAAAATCCACAGGTTTTCTCCAAACCAGAGTCTTTTGCGTGAGTACGGCACCAGCACCCACGGAGGAGGCATCAACCTCCAGGTTTGAAGGATCAGGCCTGGACAGGACTGGAGCGGTGGCAAAGGCAGACTTGAGAGTGCAGAAGGCCTCCTCGGCCTGAGGAGGCCAAGACTTCGGATTTGACCCCTTCTTGGTCAAGGCCACGATGGGTGCCACAAGGGTAGAGTAATGCAGGATGAACTGTCTATAGTAATTAGCGAATCCGAGAAACCGCTGTATGGCTTTAAGGCCAGAGGGACGAGGCCAGCCCAGGACTGCAGAAAGCTTGGCAGGATCCATTTGTAGTCCCTTGGCGGAAATGACATAGCCCAGGAAGGGTAGACTGGTGCGGTCAAACAGGCACTTCTCGAATTTGGCATAGAGACGGTTCTCCGTAGACGGGAGAGTACAAGGCAGACATGTGCACGATGTTAGTCCAAATTTGAAGAGAAAATGAGGATATCATCCAGATAAACTACTACACAGGTATAGAGCAGGTCTCTGAAGATGTCGTTAACGAACTCCTGGAAGACAGCTGGAGCGTTACAGAGTTCGAAAGGCATGACTAAGTACTCAAAATGACCGTCTCGGGTATTAAAAGCCGTGTTCCACTCATCACCCTCTTGGATACGAATGAGGTTATAGGCCCCCCTGAGGTCCAACTTGGTGAAGTACTTGGCACCTTGTAGACGGTCAAAGAGTTCGGCAATCAGGGGAAGAGGGGAACGGTTCTTAATAGTAATGCTGTTGAAGTTCTCCTGGATATACTACGACATGGCTAGAGTCTCTGCAGGAGAGAGGATAGATTCTTCCTCTAGGTGGCGTGGTTCCAGGTTGCAAGTCAATGGGGCAGTCATATGGCCTATGTGGAGGCAACACCTCCGCTTGCTTCTTGCACAAAACGTCCGAAAAATCCACATATGGTTCAGGCAGATCGGGAGGAGGAAGAATGACAGGTGCAGACTTGGCTTGTACCGGCTTGAGGCATCTGCCAAGACAAGCCGGACCCCAGCTTCGGACCTCTCCAGAGGTCCAATCCAGGACGGGACAATGACGCTGGAGCCAGGGCAGACCCAAGAGGAGTTCAGAAGTGCAATGGGGTAACACAAAAAACTCCAAACGCTCGGAATGCAGGTCTCTGATGTCCATCTGGAGGGGTTCCGTACGGAACTGCACCATGCCGTGGAGTCTCTCTCCGTTGACTGTGGAGATGAAGATGGACTTCTGCAAGCGAACCACAGAGATGTTGAACTTGTTCACCAGCGAGGCGTCGATGAAGTCACCGGCAGAACCGGAATCCAGAAAGGCAGAGGCAACAAAGGAGGTATTGGCGGGTACTGAAATCCACACGGATACAGTAATGCGTGGAGAGGAGGTATTCACACCTAGCAACGCCTCTCCAATGTTGACTAGGTACGGGCGTTTCCCTGACGCGGTGGACGAAGAGAACAGTCCTTTAGAAAGTGCTCAGCACTAGCGCAGTACAAACAGAGGTTATTGTCTCTACGGCGGTTCCTTTCTTGAGTGGTCAGGCGAGACTGATCCACCTGCATGGCTTCCTCACCGGGAGGCCCAGAAGAGGGTTGCGGTGGATGCTGGAAGATAGGAGCCAGACGAGGAAAGCGTCTGGGACGAGCACTTCCCTTTTCCTGTAACAGTTCCTCTCGTCTCTCAGCAAAACGCAGGTCAATCCTGGTGGCCAAATGAATGAGGTCACTCAGGTTGGTGGGCACTTCTCGTGCAGCCAGGACATCCTTTATGGCGCTGGACAAGCCTTTCTTAAAAGTAGCACAGAGCGCCTCGTTATTCCAGGAGATGTCCGAAGCAAGGGTACGGAAACGAATAGCATAGTCTCCCACAGAAGGACTCCCCTGGGACAAGTTCAATAACGCAGTCTCTGCTGAGGAAACCCGAGCTGGCTCCTCAAAGACACTCCGGAATTCCTGGAAGAAACTCTGGATACTTGCAGTGGCTGGATCGTTGCGGTCCCAAAGTGGTGTAGCCCAGGCCAGGGCCTTCCCAGAAAGCAGGCTAACGACAAATGCCACCCTGGCTTGCTCCGAGGGGAACTGGTCAGTCAACATCTCAAGATGAAGAGAGCATTGGGACAGGAATCCGCGGCACAACTTGGGATCACGGTCATACTTGTCCGGCATGGACAAACAGACTCTAGAGGTGGCGGCGGCCACAGGCGGAGGTGGTGAAGCTGGTGCAGGCGGAGGTAGCGGCTGCTGCTGCGCTGGAAGAAGTTGCTGCAGCATGGCGGTCAACTGTGCCAGCTGTTGACCTTGCTGGGTGATCTGCTGCGACTGCTGGGCCACAACTGTAGAAAGGTCCGCAACACTAGGCAGGGGCACCTCAGCGGGATCCATGGCCGGATCTTACTGTAAGGATCCGGACTGGTAGGAGGAATCGGTACTGGTAGTGGATCCTCTGTGTCAGTGAGGGATTGGCGTGGACCGTACCGGAGGATCAGTTCTAAGTAGTTACTGGTATTCACCAGAGCCCGCCGCAAAGCGGGATGGACTTGCTGCGGCGGTAACTACCAGGTCGTGTCCTCCGGTAGCGGCTCAACCTCACTGACTGCTGAGCCAGGCGAAGCACAGAAGGAACAGGCAGAGGCGTAGTCAGACGTAGCAAAAGGTCAGGGCAGGCAGCACAGATTCTGAGGCGGAAGTCATTAGCAACGGGTTCAGCAACAGGCAAGGAATACACAATAAACACTTTCTCTTGGGTACTGAGGCAACAAAGATCCGGCACTGGCCCTTTAAATTTTACACAGCCGGCGTGCGCGCGCCCTATAGTGCAGGGACGCGCGTGTCAGGAATCACGTGACAGTGGAGCAGAGGAGAGAGCAGGAGCGGCTGCCGGTAAGTGAGGATGGGCCGCGGGCCGCGCGTGGGAACATCCCGCAGTGCGGACTGCGTCCCTGCCGGTAACAGAAACAGAGTGTCCCCGGTCAGTGAGTCTGAACGGGGCACTCTGTGGGGTAAAACGCAGTCAGCGCTCCGGTCCAGGAGCAGAGGACGGAGCGCTCAGCGTTACAATCTTGATATGTGCAAGATAATGCAAACCCTCGGGTGTCACGATTCGGCTTCCAGGTAGTGGATCCTCTGTGTCAGCGAGGGATTGGCGTGGACCGTGCTAGTGGACCGGTTCTAAGAGGCTACTGGTTTTCACCAGAGCCCGCCGCAAAGCGGGATGGTCTTGCTGCGGCAGTAGCAACCAGGTCGTATCCACTAGCAACGGCTCTACCTCGCTGACTGCTGAGAAGGCGTGGGACAGAAGGACTAGGCAGAGGCAAGGTCAGACGTAGCAGAAGGTCGGGGGCAGGCGGCAAGGTTCGTAGTCAGGATGGATAGCAGAAGTTCAGGTACACAGGCTTTGGACACACTAAACGCTTTCACTGGCACAAGGCAACAAGATCCGGCAAGGGAGTGCATGGGAGGAGGTCAGATATAGTCAGGGACCAGGTGGAAGCCAATTAAGCTAATTGGGCCAGGCACCAATCATTGGTGCACTGGCCCTTTAAGTCTCAGAGAGCTGGCGCGCGCGCGCCCTAGAGAGCGGAGCCGCGCGCGCCAGCACATGACAGCAGGGGACCGGGACGGGTAAGTGACCTGGGATGCGATTCGCGAGCGGGCGCGTCCCGCTGTGCGAACCGCATCCCCAACGGCCATGACAGTGCAGCGCTCCCGGTCAGCGGGACCGACCGGGGCGCTGCAGGGAGAAAGACGCCGTGAGCGCTCCGGGGAGGAGCGGGGACCCGGAGCGCTAGGCGTAACATCGGGCAGAATATAGAATATTTGATACAGTCCTGACATCAGTATCTGAGGAAAGGGATTCATTTCAGAACACTTCAAGGTAGTCAGACAATTTCAGAAAGCAAGAGGATATGCTAGCAGAATAGGGAGACATATTAGAAGTAGTGAGGGAAGTGGTAATGGGTGTATAGGAAGAGGAATTGGCAGTATAGAGGGAAGTGCTCATGGGTGTATAGGGAGAGGTATTAGCAGTAGAGAGGGAAGTGCTCATGGCTGTATAGGGAGAAGTATTAGCAGTAGAGAGGGAAGTGCTCATGGGTGTATAGGGAGAAATATTAGCAGTAGAGGGAAGTGTTCATGGGTGTATAGGAAGATGTATTAGTAGTAGAGAAAGAATTGCACATGGGTGTATAGGGAGTGGTATTAGCAGTAGAGAGGGAAGTGCTCATGGGTGTTTAGGAAGAGGTTTTAGCGGTATAGAGGGAAGTACTTATAGGTGTATAGGGAGAGGTATTAGCAGTATAGAGGGAAGTGCTCATGGATGTATAGGAAGAAGAATATGCAGTAGAGGGAAGTGTTCATGGATGTATAGGTAGAGGTATTAGCAGTAGAGGGAAGTGCTCAACTGTGTATAGGAAGAAGTGTAAGCAGTAGAGGGAAGTGCGCATGGGTGTATAGGGAGAGGTATTAGCAGTAGAGAGGGAAGTGCTCCTGGTTAAATAGGGAGAGGTATTAGCAGTACAGAAGAAAGTGCTCATGGGTGTATAGGGAGAGATATCAGTAAAGAGGGAAGTGCTCATGGGTGTATAGGGAGAGATATCAGTAGAGAGGGAAGTGCTCATGGATGTATAGGGAGAGGTATTAGCAGTAGAGAGGGATATGCTCATGGTGTACAGGATGAATTATTATCAGTAGAGGGAAGTACTCATGGGTGCATAGGGAGAGGTATTTGCAGAATAGAGTGAAGTACTCATGGGTGTATAGGGATGTTATTAACAGTAGAGAGTATTGTGCGCAGTACTGGAAACCGTATCTGAAGAAGGATATAGATACTTTGGAGAGAGTTCAGAGAAGGAATACTAAACTAGTACATGGAATGCAGGATAAAACTTACCAGGAAAGGTTAAAAGACCTTAACATGTATAGAAGAAAGAAGAGACAGAGGGGATATGATAGAGACTTTTATACATAAAGGGAATCAACACGGTAAAGAAGGAGTGGAGTATTAAAAGTGGAAAGACCACCAAAAGAGGACATAGTTTTATATAGAGGGGGAGAGGCTTCTGCAGTAATATCAGAAAGTATTACTTTACTGCTGGAGTTGTAGATGCATGGGATAGCCTTCCTGCAGAATTGGTAGCTGCAAATACAGTGAAGGAGTTTAAGCATGCATGAGATAAGCATAAGGCTATCCTTCATATAAGATAGAGATAGACATAAGGTTATCCTTCATATAAGATAGAGATAGACATAACTTTTTCCTTTTATATAAGATAGGGATAGGCATAAGACTTTCCTTCATATAAGATAGGGATAGGCATATGTGTATTCTTCATATAAGATAGGGAAGGGCATAAGGCTATCCTTCATATAAGATAGGGAAGGGCATAAGGCTATGCCTTATAAACCTATCTCATATATATCTATCTTATATATCTAACTCATATCTATCTATCTATCTATCTATCTATCTGTCTATCTATCTCATATATATCTAACTCAAATCTATCTATCTATCTATCTCATATATATCTATCTCATATCTATCTAATATCTGTGTCAATAATACAATTGTAAATAGTTTTAATGTTTTTTTTTATTATTTTCAGATAAAATCATAGCCAGTGTTGCTTTTTACATGTTATACAGCAAGTACTTGTCACATTTTGTGCGATATAGTAAACTGCTCCCAGTGACCCCACTGTAACTGTACATGAACTTTAACCCTCAGAGAGAAGAATGCATACATACGTCACACCCCCCTCCCATAGGCTTGCATTGAGGGGGTGGAGCCATGACGTCACAATACTCCGGCCCTGTGATCGTGATTCATCAGACCCGGAGCGATGTTCACTATGGAGGTTGATGATAGCGGGGTGCTGCATGAAAGATTGCAGGGGTCCCCAGGGGCGGGACATCTTATTCCCTATCCTTTGGATAGGGGATAAGTTGTTTTAGGGCCAGAGTACCCCTTTAAATAACACAAATGACGTCACAAATCTGCTTTCTCACTGCACATTTCTCCCCGTGATAACCATGAAACCAGCTTGTTGTAGCACCAGTGACTGTGGATCAATAAGTCCATTGTCCCATGTAAAGTCCATTTTTGATTTGATAAAATTTAGCTCAGGTCAGGGACAATATATGGTGCAAAAATAAGAAAAACAAGCAAGCTAACATAAAGCAAAGTTATTAGCAAAAACACAAATCAGTATAGCCGATAACCCTTATAAAATGAGTCTCATCCCACTTTTTCCATTTTATGTACATTCTAATAGTTATTTACATATTAAATACAATGTGCAAAAGTTTAATAAATGTAACGATAACTAAATTATTTATAGCACGGGTTCTCCTTCACAAACATAGATTAATAAATAAAAGAGAGCAGTAAGTAGGTAGATAGATAGATACCGTATATACTCAAGTATAAGCTGAGTTTTTCAGCACGATTTTTCGTGCTGAAAACGCCCCCTCGGCTTATACTCGAGTGAACAAAAACCGCTTCTGGCTTATCTGTGAGGGGATGGGCCAGGCGATCCATCTTCGGCCATCTATGCTGCAGGGACCATCCGGTGGGGAGGGTTAGTCATTCCGGGCTGTCCATCTTCCCCGGGAGGCCCTCTTCTCCGCTCCGGGCCGGCCCCGAACTAGTGAAACTGCATTGACGCCACCGCGCAGTGACGTTCATGCAAATGGACTTCATGGACGTCTGTTGCGCACGGACGTCCCTCCGCGTCGTTGTCAACGCAACGTCACTAGTCCGTGGCCAGCCTGGAGTGGAGAAGAGGGCCTCCCGGTGAAGATGGAGAGCCCAGAACGACTAACCCTCCCCACTGGACGGTCCATGCAGCATAGATGGCCGAAGATGGACGGCCCGGACCAGCTCACCCTTCCACAACTGGGGAGGTGAGTAGAAAACAAAAGGGGGGTCTGGATGATGACGAAGGGATTGACAGGCGGTGATGATGAAGGGGGGGGATGATGACAAGGGGGATGAGGACGAGGGTGATGATGATGATGACGAGGGTGATAATGACAGGGTGATGATGAGGGTGATAATGACGAGTCAATAACTTTTCCTAGGTTTTTGGGGTGAAATTAGGGGCCTCGGTTTATATTTGGAACGGCTAATACTCGAGTATATACGGTAGATAGATAAATAGATAGATAGATAGATGATAGATAACAGATATTCTACATATATCATTTGAGTGTCTTTTCCGATTAATTATTTTTCTTATCTCCTTACATTCTGTAAGGAGAAAAGAAGGTAAGGAGATAAGTTGTTAAAGGGGTACTACGGTGGAAAGTGTTGTTGTTTTTTTTTTTTTAAATCAACTGGTGCCAGAAAGTTAAAGGGGTATTCCAGGCAAAACTTTTATATATATATATATATATATATATATATATATATATATATATATATATATATATTTATATATCAACTGGCTTCGGAAAGTTAAACAGATTTGTAAATTACTTCTATAAAAAAAATCTTAATCCTTCCAATAGTTATTAGCTTCTGAAGTTTTCTGTCTAACTGCTCAATGATGATGTCACGTACCGGGAGCTGTGCATGATGGGAGAATATCCCCATAGGAACTGCACAGCTCCCGAGACGTGAGTCATCAGAGAGCAGTTAGACAGAAAACAACAACTCCACTTCAGAAGCTAATAACTATTGGAAGGATTAAGATTTTTTAATAGAAGTAATTTACAAATCTGTTTAACTTTCCGGAGCCAGTTGATCTATAAAAAAAAGTTTTGGCCTGGAATATCCCTTTAAACAGATTTGTAAATCACTTCTATTACAAAATTTTAATCCTTCCAGTACTTATTAGTGGTTGTATACTACAGAGGAAATTATTTTCTTTTTGGATTTCTTTTCTGTCACAACCACAGTGCTCTCTGCTGACACCCCTGTCCATTTTAGGAACTGTCCAGAGCAGCATAAGTTTGCTATAGGGATTTTCTCCTGCTCTGGACAGTTCCTGACATGGACAGAGGTGTCAGCAGAGAGCACTGTGGTCATGACAAAAAATAAATCTAAAAAGTAAAGAGTTTACTCTGGAGCATACAGCAGCTGATAAGTACTGGAAGAGTAAAGATTTTTTAATAGAAGTAATTTACAAATCTGTTTAACTTTCTGGCACCAGTTGATAAAAAAAAAAAAAGTTTTCCACCGGAGTACCCCTTTAACCAACACACCTCTTAACAGCTCAGGCTAAGGTGGATAAAATGCAGCTGTGAACAAGCTCGACTGTGGGCTGTAGATCAGTATTTAACATTTTATGCACATTACTATACATTTATGTGTATCGTAAACTATTTTTAGAGATGAATCCACAGTATGCTATGGTCTTGTCATAATGAAGCATATACATCCTAAAGAGTTTAAAATACTCGTATTGCACATCCTGGCATCCTTTCCTGGTTCCCCAAGATCAAAGGGTTCTCCACTTTGGAGACTCAGCTAACATATATCAGTAGTTTGAAGATTAAAAATTAGGGATAATCTACATAAAATCATAAAGACTCATTTAAGAAGATCATTTTGATCTTTAATGTTCTTTCTAGAAGTCCAAATCCTCTTGATCAATGATATCTTCATCTGTACCCTTTTTTGACTTATTGTCCCCTTCTTCAAAGCTTTCTATGTTGTTCGCATACACCTGGCCCTTAGTTTCATTTTTAGGTAGACCAACAGGACTATCTCGTGGAGAGTCACCATCTTCATCTTCAGAGGGGCTATCAGGATACATCTGTGACTTTTTGCTTCCCGAACTATTTGACTGTCCATTTGGTGATGTTTCGCCTACATTATTTTCTTTGCAGTCTGTTTCTGCATCTTCGGCAGAACCATTTTGTGTTATGAGAGAGCACTGACCCAGACAAGATTTGGGTAAATTTGAGCCATTGTTCTCAATAGTCTCAGTGCCTTCTTCTTGGACATCTTCTCCAGCACTCATGACATAGATAGTTGTTTCATTTTTGACGAGGTGGTCATCTTCAGAAAATTCATCTGTTGCAATAAGACCTTCATCTGTCTCATTTGTCTTTTCTTCATTTTCTTCAGTCTCGTTTACTTCCTCTTGATTACTTGTTGATTGGTCATCCAAAGGTTCACATTCATCGTTGTTCACTGTCTCTTCACATACTGATGTATTTCCATCAGGACATTCCATGCCCATCTCATTTTCAATAGTAGAGTTTGTCTCCAACACATCTGGATGAGAATTTTCCAGATCTTCCTCTAAATCATATGTGTTTTTAGTATCTTCCTCAGGCCCTATGCTTTGCAGGTTTTCAGTTTCTTTTTCCTGAAGTGTTGTATTAGACTGAAAATTACTTGAGTCACAGCATTCTCCTTCATCCATTGCTGACTTGACTTCTCGACTACTAATGTCACTGTCTTCACTGAGAATATCTGATTTCCCTTTTTCAATTTCTTCTTCAGCTTTAGATAGAACATCTACGTCATTGATGTCTTCTTCATTCTCAGCTGGACAGTCAGGTGAGAATGAAGGTGCTATGCTTTGTTCAGCTTCTTTGCTTTGTTCCTTTAGCAATGGAAGGAATGTACCATCACTTACATCATTTTTGGGGTCATCATTCTGCCTCTTCAGTTTTAATATCTGTTGAAGATCAAATGCTTTAATAAGTGGGGCATTTTCAGCAACTACTTGTGGTTTAGCTAATTTTAATGCCCTCTTCTGCTTTATACATTTCTCACATGGGCAAAAGTCATCATTGGGTTGTCCAATGCTGTCATCTCCAAATGAAGCACTGAACGTTAAGTCTTCTTCATCGGTTTCACATGAGAAGTCATTGGTACCAACGTCCCTGTTTCCCCCAGTTGCATACCGGTGGATAGAAACTCTGTGCAGTGTTTGTAACCGTCTTCTACGTTCCTCTGCTTGCAAAGAAGACTTGCGTCTGGAGCCTTGAGGTGGAGGTCTTGGTGTCCTAGTTCCTACCTGAGTTTTTATTCTTTTGAGTTCATTTGAAATGCTTCTCTGGATTCTTTGACTTACTTCATTTTTCAGTTCTGCAATCATATCATCAAGATTTTCATTGTCTTCTAAATTCCACCTGACTTTGAATTCATTCATGGCATCTACATAATGAGTCATGAATTCTTTCTCAATTTTTTTTAGCAATTTCAGAACCCAGACTGGATTAGCATCAAGTTCTTGTTTATTCCCGTTATTTCCATTCCCATTCGAATCAGATGTAGAAATGATGACTGTTGACTGGCAGTTGCTCGGAGAATTAATGTTGTTTGTCTCCGGTGAGTTGGACTCATTGGATTTTGGTTCTTCACTGTGGCTAAGGATATTGATGTTATCATTGTTGGATATCCTATGTTCTTCTACCGTTTCTAAGCACTCAACATCATTTACATTATTCACTGAATTATAATGTCCTTCTTCTTTGGTTTCTTCTTTTATTTCTTCTTCAAATGTATTGTCACTACTATCTAACTTCTTCTCGTTCATGTTTTCATCCATGATGCAAGATTTAACCTCATTTTTATTTTCCTGTCCATTCGCTACATTATGTTCTCCTGAAACTACTACTTCCTTAGCTACTGTAAATGGTTTTCCATCTTCTGGCTTTCCAGTTGCCACCATGTGGTCACCTCCACCAGTTATGCTTCCATCACCAGATCCTCCAAAACCGCTATTCAGGTCAACTCCTGAAGATGAAACGGGAGTTAATTCATCATCTCTAGAGTAGCGTTTTCCAGATTTAATATTTGTGATACTCTTGTTCGTTGGACTCTGTGTCCACAATGCCTGTAATATGTTTAATAACTTGTTGTACTTGGGTTTTTTTAAGTCATTTCCATTGTTTGTGATCTCTGTTTGACTTTCATCTAGCAGCTGTAGACTCGCTAGGCATGATATCAGGACTGTGGCAGAATTACTGAGCTTTCTTCCCATAGTCTGCGATACTTCTGGCAAACTGTTTGAACGATCAAATTTTGATTCTTGCAAGGGGGTTAGCAATGCCTTCATTATTTGCACAGACGTTTGTATATTGTTTGGAAGTGACTTTTTGTCACAAGAATACTCATTTTTAACATTATTTGCTGCTACCTTACTCAATAAAACAGATTCCTCAGAATATTTTTCATCAATAGTATTTGTATCGTGAATGTTATTAGTAGTATTACCACAATGCACATCTTGAGATATCTCTTCCATAGCCTCATTGCCATTGTGATCTGCTGCTGGTGGTTCCTTATGCAAATCTCCTTCCTCCTGTTTTTTACAGATGTCTGTATTCGCTTCTGTTCCTATCTCGGTCTGTGCCTTTTTCTGGCTTTCCTCCAGTTCATACTCAACAACCATTGTTTGGGAGGGAATCTTCCTTAGCCACTCATTTACTACTTCCTCTGGGGTCACATTTGGTAAAGCAGATGGAACAAGCTGACTGTTTGCATTGTTATCTCCATCTAAAGATTCTCCCTTATGTTTTCTCTTGGAAGAGCTAGAGCTATTTTTACGTTTTTTGGTACTCTGGATGTCCTCGGTACTATTATGATTTGTCATCTTCTTGCAGGTCTCTGTGCTGGCTTTACATGCTAGTATTTTTTTCGATGCTGGTGTTGAAGCTCTTGAGTTGCCTGTTTTTTCTCCATTCAGAGTTTTCATTTGGTCACTGGATGTACTAGTACTAGATAATTTAAACTGTGCTAACCTTAGTTGTTTATGAGTTGGTTTTCCTTCAGGAGGTGATGGGCTATGTATACAATTCATGTCAGGAGCTGCTGTTTGACAATTTGAGTCGGCAACCACCTTGTTGTCGTCTATTGTCTCTTCCTCTTGTGACATTTCTCTGGCTCCATCATGGTCAGACTTATCAGAGGAACTTTTAGCTATGCTCTTCTTTTCAGACATTGATGACACTCTAGAGCTAGCATTGAAAACTTGTTCATTTTCTTGACAGCTGATGCAATTGAATTTAGAACTAAGGGATTTACTTGATGCTCGCGAAATGGCTATACTAAGTTCACCATCTTCATTTCCAGTACATGCAATGTGATCGGATTTTTCTGTAGAGGTTAACGATTCATTGCAACTTTCCTGATGGTTTAGAGTTTGTTGTTCATCTTGTACACAGTTAGTTTGTACTAACTCAGTCACCGATGACATTGACTGACGTGACCGTGTGGATTGCAAGCTCTGGGCCTGATGTTCTGTAAAGGATTTTCTCTTAGATTGAGACAGGGTGGCTTTGCTTTCACTTACATTGTTCTCACAAGTATCCATACTTTCTTGTTTTATCATTACACTTTCACTATTTTGTTTTGTTAAGCCAGGAGATTTACATAAAGTACCATCTTCACTGTGTCCATTAATTTTCCCACTTTCTCTAGAGGAAGATCTGGATTTAGTTGAAGCTCTGGAAGACCCACGTGTGAAATGCTTATCACAATCAAGACTACATTTTATAGGATCAGTACATGATGCATTTTCAGTATTTTGATCATGCGTTTCATTATCATTCGAGTTATTTGTATCCTCTGCAGGTTCACTTCCACAAGGATCTTCTGAGTTCCCTGTTTCTGTTGACATGCCTTGCGTATTCTTCAGTGACTCCTTACAACTAGATTGGTGCATTTCTTCTTCTTCTACTTCATGATAGCTAATGTTTGATGAAAAGCTTTTTGTGTTGGTGCTATTTCTTTTCAGCATTCCACTCTGACTCTTTTTCGAATGTACTGATGACTGCGAAACAACACTTACTCTTTGGCTACAATTTTCACCATCAGAACAGGGAGTGGGCGAAGCTTCGGGACACTCATCAAAGCTACCTCCAAGACTTCGGTGACTATGCTGTTCAGACAGCTGAGACTGTTGTTTCTTCACAGAATTATGACTCTTTAAGCTTGAACATGACTTGTTTCGGCTCTTGCTTTTTTTGCTTTGTTCAGTATCTGAAATTGCATCTACATTTGAAACTACTGTTGACCGACCACTACGACTTTCTGACCGACTAACTGTTGAATATGTAACTATTGCATCTCCATTTTCTTTGGTTTCAGAATAGTGTGAAGACCTGTGCACAATATGCTCTGTGTACTCTTCAGAGGACACAGAATGTAGACTATCAATAGATGTCTTTTGATCACACATCACTCTGTGGTGTGAGGATGCACTTGAGGCAGACGACCGGGTTTGCCATGTAGCTCTTTTCGCATAGTCCTCTTGTTGGTTGACATGCATTGGATTTTTCCAGATATCATAGTCTTGACATTGCATTCCACAATGACTACAATACATGTCTTCTATGCCGGCTTCATTTAGCTTTGAGCTACACGAATCAGCATCACATGGGTAGAATGATTCATCTGTCTCTGTAAAGTTTTCAGTATTCATCTCTTCCATTTTATCATTTTCATCAAATAAACAAAGTTGTTCACACTTTGTACTGGACTTTTTTATCTGTGTGGACCATTGTAGGGTTTCTTCATTAAGCAGACGAAACCGAACCTTCATCTCTACTGAAAGGCTGCCATCTTTGTTTACATGAACCTTTTTTTCGATGTCATCATTGAGTAGGGAGTGTCCAGGGTCTTCTGATTTTCCATGAGGAGACATATTGGGATAAGAGCCAAAGCCACTGTTCACTGGTGACATACTTAAGCCATTTGGATATGATTTTTCAGAAGACAGAGAGGGCCTTGTCCTATTGCTTGATGCTGACCGAGGGTGGATCACACTCTTTTTGGCTTTTAGCCCAAAGCTTGCTGTATAAACAAACATAAACAGAAAATAATATATTAGTTACATATAAAACAACATTTCGTAGAATTTAAAGGGGTACTCCAGTGGAAAACATAAAGTAAAATTGATTTGTACAGACATGGACAGAAGTGTCAGCAGAGAGCACTGTGGTCAGAAAGAAAATAAATTCAAAAAGAGAAGAACTTCCCCTGGGGCATACGGTAGCTGATAAATACTGGAAGGATTAAAATTTGTAAATAGAAGTAATTTACAAATCTGTTCAACTTTTTGCCTGCCACCAGAGTACCCCTTTCAGATGTCTCAATATTATAGTTTATTGACATATTTGTTTACAAATTATTATTCTTTACCCAACAACCCAAAGAGTCTGTGTGCAGATTTATGGTAGCGTGGCCAGAAAGAAACCTCACCTTAGTAAAAGACATGTAGAAGCTGTTTGGATAGGGGATAAGATGTCTGATTGCGGGGGTCCCGCCGCTGGGGACCCCCCGCGATCTCGGCTGCGGCACCCCAGACATCCAGTGCACGCCCCCTCCCACAGACTCGCATTAAGGGGGCATGGCCGTGACATCACGAGCGGGGCGTGACCGTGACATCACGAGCCTCCGGTGCTGCACCTGGCACTGTAAACGAACATCGGTAGCAGGCGATCCTTTGGATAGGAGATAAGATGTCTAGGGGCTGAGTACCCCTTTAAGGACTCTAAGACTGTAAGAAACAAGATTCTCTGGTATGATGAAACCAAAACATTTTGATCTCAATTCTAAGCATCATGTTTGGAAGAAACCCATCACCAATACCATTACTACAGTAAATCATGGTGTGAGAAGAATCGTGTCTGGAGGGGACCAGGCACTGCCCATCACCTGCCCAATACCATCCTTACAGTAAAGCATTGTGGGGGCAGCATCATGTCTGGAGGAAAGATTTTAAGAGATTGAGAATCATCATGTCCTTCTTCTCCTAGTAGAATTCTCACGATAGTCTTCTTCTCTTTTTTGGCCATAATAACTTTGAAGTGCATTTATACAAGCTAACTCCTGCCCGGGATCAAACACTTTTTCAATGACTTTGGATTAGATGAAGATGCTCAAGAAATAGACAGTAAACTATGGTGTTCTTGTGTAAACCTTCCTGGAAGTAAATCCTGACTTGAGCTCACAGACTCAACATCTCAAGGTGCTACTTTTATTTTTGTTGCACAGGACATACTATCACATATGGCCAAAATGGAAGAGGAGGTCTAGAAAAGAAAATAGCTTTTTTGTTTTCTATGAAATATAAATGTATGTTTTATTTTGCTTTCTTTGACATTTTTCTGTGTATTTTATGAATCTTGATTCTGTAAATAATAAAGTCTGGTGATGTGCTAGCTAATAACAGGATTAGGACGCTCATGACATCAAAGATAAACTACCAGACTTGTAAAACCTTTAGTTTCACTATAAAACTTTAAATGCCTTCCTAATGGTTATGAAATGGAAAGGCGAAAACTTTATTGACTGTTATATAGAGAGACAGGATAGAGATCTGTATCAGGCGCAGGTGTCTCTAAGATTCATAAAACATAGATCTTGCATTGCAGCAACCACTTATCCAAACCTTAGACTAATGTGTTAGGATAGAAAGTGACTTTGTAGAAACTGGAAAGCACGGAGTAGTGAAGGTAAGTTTTTCCAGCTTGGATTTTATTAACAACAATGCTACGCGTTTCGCTGCGCATGCACAGCTCCATCAGGCATTAGATGCCTGATGGAGCAGGGCATGCGCAGCGAAACGCGTTGCATTGTTGTTCTTAAAATCTATTTTATTAGAGCCATAAAACAGCATTAATAAATTACCTGACCTAAAGTTATTTTAGGGTCTGTGCCTCAGCAGTATTATACACTGTTCAAAAAAATAAAGGGAACAATAAGATAACACATCCTAGATCTGAATGAATGAACTAATCGTCTGAAATACTTTTCGTCTTTACATAGTTGAATGTGCTGACAATAAAATCACACAAAAATTATCAATGGAAATCAAATTTATCAACCCCTGGAGGTCTGGATATGGAGTCACACTCAAAATCACAGTGGAAAACCACAGTACAGGCTGATCCAACTTTATGTAATGTCCTTAAAACAAGTCACAATGAGGCTCAGTAGTGTGTGTGACCTCCACGTGCCCATATGACCTCCCTACAACGCCTGGGCATGCTCCTGTGGTGTAGGATGGTCTACTAAGGGATGTCCTCCCAGACCTGGACTAAAGCATCCGCCAACTCCTGGACAGTCTGTGGTGCAACGTGGCATTGGTGGAAGGAGCGAGACATGATGTCCCAGATGTGCTCAATCGGATTCAGGTCTAGGGAACGGGCGGCCAGTCCATAGCATCAATGCCTTCCTCTTGGAGGAACTGCTGACACACTCCAGCCACATGAGGTCTAGCATTGTCTTGCATTAGGAGGAACCCAGGGCCAACCGCACCAGCATATGGTCTCACAAGGGGTCTGAGGATCTCATCTCTGTACCTAATGGCAGTCAGGCTACCTCTTGCAAGCACATGGAGGACTGTGCGGCCAACAAAGAAATGCCACCTCACACCATTACTGACCCACCGCCAAACCGGTCATGCTGGAGGATGTTGCCGGCAGCAGAACGTTCTCCAGGGCGTCTCCAGACTCTGTCATGGCTGTCACATGTGCTCAGTGTGAACCAGCTTTCATCTGGCAAGAGCACAGTGGGCCAGTGGGGAATTTGCCAATCTTGCTGTTCTCTGGCAAATGTCAAACGTCCTGCACGGTGTTGGGCTGTAAGCACATCCCCCACCTGTGGATGTCGGGCCCTCATACCACCCTCATGGAGTCTGTTTCTGACTGTTTGAGTGGACACATGCACATTTGTGGCCTGCTGGAGGTCATTTTGAAGGGCTCTGGCAGTGCTCCTCCTTGCACAAAGGTGGAGGTAGCGGTCCTGCTGCTTAGTTGTTGCCCTCCTACGGCCTCCTCCATGTCTTCTGATGTACTGGCCTGTCTCCTTGTAGTGCCTCCATGCTCTGGACACTACGCTGACAGACACAGAAAACCTTCTTGTCACAGCTCGCATCGATGTGCCATCCTGGATGAGCTGCACTACCTGAGCCACTTGTGTGGGTTGTAGTCTCCGTCTCATGCTACCACTAGGTTGAAAGCACCGCCTGCTTTCAAAAGTGACCAAAACATCAGCCAGGAAGCATAGGAACTGAGAAGTGGTCTGTGGTAACCACCTACAGAACCACTCCTTTATTGGGGGTGTCTTGCTAATTGCCTATAATTTCCACCTGTTGTCTGTTCCATGTGAAATTGATTGTCAATCAGTGTTCTTCCTGAGTGGACAGTGGGATTTCACACAAGTGTCAGTGACTTGGAGTTACATTGTGTTGTGTAAGTGTTCCCTTTATTTTTTGAGCAGTGTATTCCCCTGCAGATATGGCTGCCAGTCATATTGATTTGTATTACAATCTAAATCAGAGGATAAGCTAGATGCTCCCTACATCCTTTTTCTCACAAATGACCTACATTTTCCAGCACGTCTTCCTAAAGATCCAGTATAGGCTTAGCACGAGGGCAGAAAAGCTTTATTTAGTCACAAAAAGAGGGATGGAAGGATCTCCCACTGACATCCAAAGAGACCTAAGAGAGGTGAGCAGGGACACGATAACAGGAGACATAGATATATACGAGCCAATATGGCCATCAGACAGCTACTTCCTGTCCCTGAAACTGATGATAGGAGGTGTCTGGAGCACAATCACTGTATGTTAGGTAGCAGGAGCACAGTCAAGGATACTGGTGTTCAAGGTTAAGCTGCAATTACAATGTAAAAAATGTCAACCATCACATTATCTCAGACTACAAAGAACCACGATTACTATAAGGTCACTTACCATTTTTCTTATTGTCCATGACCTCCGCATTGTCACTTGGATGAGATCGGAGGCCCGGTAGCTTGTCAGGTATACTTTTACGCATATTTTCTGTTTGGATAGGCTTAAAGGGCTCTTTTCCTGCACAGATGAGGATGTTGGCGGACTGCAGAACCGCTTTTATATTTTCAATCTGTTGGGTAAAAAACATGGGTCATGTCAAGTGTCATGTGAATAACTCCGGTAAATCGACATGTATAGCCAGTGCATTGTTCTACAACTTATTATTTCTAAGGGTAAGTTCACACTGAGCAATTGGAGAGGAATTTACTCGAGTATTTCCGCTCACTTATTCCTCTCCAATTCTGTCAGCAGTGAAAAAACCCCATAGAGTTTAACTGTATTTTCGCTCCTCAGTTCACACTCCGACGTTGAATTCCGTTCCGCATGAAGAATGAACATGTTATTTCTTCATGCGGAATCCGCATCTTTGTCCCATAGAAATCAATGAAAGGGGAAAAAAAAGGGAAATTCTAATTGGTGGTTGTCCTCCAGCAAAAAAAATTAAACAGTTTCCTCCTATATTTCTGCGCGGAATTCCGCCTCAATTCCACCCAAATTCCGCACGAATTCCACGTGGTAAAAAAAATGGAAGTTCCGCAGCAGAATTTTTAAGCAAGAATTCCTCACCAATTCCTCAGTGTGAACATAGCGTAATACTCTTATTGTGTAATATGAGAAAATACAACGATGTGGCAAAACACCCAATGCATATTTTATTTTTTAACAAATAAGGATATAATCAGTGTTTTAGCTTCATTTAGTGTCAAACAAATAAAGTTTATTCAGATGCAAGCAAACATGCAAAAATAAATAATAATAAATGCATATTGCCAGGATGTAACCCAGAGCTAGATAATTCATTAAATGGGCACTTTGGTGGAAAACATTATTATTATTATTATAATTTTTTTTTTTTTAATCAACTGGTGGCAGAAAGTTAAACAGATTTTTAAATTACTTCTATTTAATAATCTTCATCCTTTCAGTACTTTTCAGCTGCTGTATGTGTGGTAGCCCAGTACAGGAGTTGCACCCCTGCAACCTTGCTGTCGAATTGTGACAACCATGTGTAAAATTAGATCCGAAGCTATGCTGAGAAACAAAGTGCTGGCTGTACCTGAAAGGGTTAAAGATGTGCCGAAGAAGCGGAAACCATGGTCAGCAGAAACCATGTTGCTGAATCGAATCCCCAAGTGGAACCTGAAAGTTTCCCCCTTGTTGCTGGGGGAGCGGAAGTCAGCGCTGCACCACTGACACACTTCCAGCCAGCGGCCATTTTCACAAAGTCCTGTATAAAAGGAACAGCGCTGCTGGACCTCTTCAGTTTGCCAGAAGTCGGTGAGGTGATACACATGGCGGAGCAAGCAAGCACGAGATCGGAGAGTCCCAAGATGGCGCCGGAGGCCCAGAAAGTCACCGCGCCCGCAGCGCACGTTTCAAGAGCTGGCGGATCATTTGCAGAGAATCTCCATCGGGGCCAAAGAGGTCAATCTCAAAGTCCTGCTGCCCGAGGACGATGGAGAGTGGCCAGCAACTCGGCGGGAGGAATGCCAGCATCTTCCAGAGGAGCGTCGCCGGTGAGGCTGTCCCCTCATCACCGGACCTAGGGATCCTGGGCAGAGATCCATACAGAGGAGTCGGAAGTGAGTACCCTGGCTGAGGCTGCTTTCTCTACCCCTCCATCTACCCCCAGTCCAGAATAAGCCCCCCCCCCCCAGGTCCAGAAGTCTGCAGCACGCCCCCAGTCACCACCGCTGCCCCGGTGGCTATTTGACGATGGGCCTAGTCTGATCCAATACATGAGAGAGCACCTTCTACCCCTGCCAGGGAAGCCCCATCCCACAGTTTCGACGGCCCAGTCCGAAAGAGCTAAGCGAGAAGCCCAAGTGGCTGAAATAGTGGAGGGGATGAGGGCACAAAGAAGGAAGGAGTATGGGCCAAAGATGCTACCGTATGAAGTACACCAAGCGCAACAGCAGGACACGAAAACCCTTGAGGCCCTGTATATTAGGATGTTAGACCACCCCCAAGAGGGAGAGCTACCCTTGGAAAGGCACAGAGTTACAATTGTAAAGTTTGACAAAGTACAGGGGTTTGGCACCCTCATGGACTGTCGTCATTGTGGAACCATCCTTCTGAATAGAGGTGCAGTTAAAAGGGACTATCTCCCAACCCATATGCATTCTCTAGAGAGTGGGGAGATTGTGGAATACACTCCAAATCAAAGTGTGAGAGGAGAGTGGGCGGCAGCGGTGACCCATCCGAAGAACCCCACACAGATTCGTTTTGCATATTTTCCATTGGATGACTGGGATGCGGATCCCTTCGGTTTACTGGCTCCTAAAACCAAAGAGCCTTGTCAAGAAGAAGAGGAGGTTTGGCCTAACTGCTGGACACCATGAGGTTTGGTCGGCCCAACAGGCACCAACATCTATTCCCCCAGTGGTGCAAGCTGCTGCTGTGCAAATGGTGGTTACCATTAGTCCCACCATCACTGCTATTTTTATAGGATAGGGATAGCTCACCCCTGAGGCTGTGATCACACATTGCATTTTTTTTCTGCATTTTTTCTGCTTTTACTATGATTGTCCCAACAATGTGGCAAAAAGGGTGATATTTTACAGGAATTGTACATATCAATGACATTTTTGGAAAATTACTGCAAAAACATTCAATTGTTGTAAAATGGTTGAAACTGTAGTAAGAATCAGTTGTTACTGTAGGTCAAATCACTAAAAAAAAAGAATTAAAACTACACGTTATGAGAACTGACCCGAAACCTCTTTAGAGTCTATTCCTGGGAATAAAGAATGGTATCTAAACATCCCCCAAGAGCAACTTCTCCCAACCATCTAGGAGCAATTAGGTGATGAACAAGGCTTTTTTCAGCATGGTGGCGATCATGACCCTAGGTAAAAGTGATAACTAAATGGATTGGTGATCAAAACATTGACATTTTTGGTCCATGGTTAGGAATCTTGAAGCGCTACTCCGGCCCTGAGACATCTTATCCCCTATCCAAAGGATAGAGGATAAGATGTCTCACCACAGGGGTCGCGCCGCTGGGGACCCCCGCAATCTTGTATTCGCCACCCTCCTGTTTGAGCAGCCGGGTGGCAACCACGGGGCCGGAGTGTCGTGACGTCACGACTCCACGCCCGTGTGACGTCGTCACCCCCCGCACCGCTATGCAAGTCTATGGGAGGGCACGGCGTGCAGCTCAAACAGGTGGGTGGCAAATACAAGATTGCGGGGGTCCCCAGCGGCGGGACCCCCACGGTGAGACATCTTATCCCCTATCCTTTGGATGGGGATAAGATGTCTCAGGGCCGGAGTACCCCTTTAACAGATCTTATTACCATAGAGAAACTGAGGTCAATCATAAAGAAACAGGGGGAGAAATAAAAACACTGAAATTGTTGTGGTGTCCGAGCACCAAAGGCTGTCCTGTGGGCTAAAGATTGCCCCGGGCATCCCTGCTGTCTATCTGTTGGGCCCACTGCTTCATTGTCTGACCAAGTCCTGCAGGAACGCATGGGAACTGAGTTCCTGCACTTTTTCCACACCGTTCCCAATAGCAGGAGTCCTGCAGGACCAGCCCTTATGTGGAATAGTTCCCATACTTTTTTCCCAGGACTTGACCCCTGGATATATAGTTAAATGTACGTCATGGTGACATGGTACTTAGCGCACCATGACGTACATTTAAGCACCGACATGATCGCGGTGCTCGCGTCATGCCCGGCAGGTCCCGGCTGATATCAACAGCCAGGGACCCGCCGGTAATGGCGGACATCCGCGATTGCGCGGATGTCCGCCATTAACCCCTCCGATGCCATGATCAATACAGATCACGGCATCTGCGGCATTGCGGTAGTTTGAATGGACGATTGGATTGTCCGCAGCGCTGCCGCGGGGATCCGATCAACCAGCATGGCGGCCGGAGGTCCCCTCACCTTGCACCGGCCGTCTCTCGGGGTCTTCTGCTCTGGTCTGAGATCGAGCAGACCAGAGCAGAAGATCACCGATAATACTGAGCAGTGCTGTGTCCTATCCATAGCACTGATCAGTATTAGCAATCAACTGATTGCAATGAATAGTCCCCTATGGGGACATAAAAAGTGTAAAAAAAAAAAAAGTAAAAAAATTTTAAATAAAAAAGTAAACAAATATGAAAAATCCCCTCCCCAATAAAAAGTTAAACGGTCCGTTTTTCCCCATTTTACCCCCCAAAAAGCGTAAAAAAAATAATTAATATGCATATTTGGTATCGCCACGTGCGTAAAAGTCTGAACTATTAATATATATTGTTAATTATCCCGTACGGTGAACGGCGTAAACGTAAAAAAATTTAAAAAAGGCCAAAATTGCTGCTTTTTTGTCACATTTTATTCAAAATTTTTTAATAAAAATGAATAAAAAGCAAAAACCTAAGCAACAGTGGTACTTATAAAAACTAAAGATCATGGCGCAAAAAAATTGCCCTCATATCGCCCCATATACGGAAAAATGAGAAAGTTATAGGTGGTCAAAATAGGGCAATTTCAAACATACTAATTTTGTTAAAATGGTTTGAGATTTTTTTTAAGCGGTACAATTATATAAAAGAATATAACATGGGTATCATTTTAATCGTATTGACCCACAGAATAAAGAAAACATGTAATTTTTACTGGAAAGTGTACAGCGTGAAAGCAAAACCTTCCAAAATTTGCTAAATTGCGGTTTTCTTTTCAATTTTCCCACATAAATAATATTTGTTTGGTTGCGCCATACATTTTATTGTAAAATAAGTGATGTCATTACAAAGTACAATTGGTGACGCAAAAAACAAGCCCTCATATGGGTCTGTGGATGGAAATATAAGAGAGTTAGGATTTTTAGAAGTCGAGGAGGAAAAAACGAAAATGCAAAAATAAAATTGGTCTGGTCCTTAAGGGGTTAATAGACTGTGGTAGTGTGACCAGGTGACCCTGATGACCCCATGGGAGACCCCTAAACCTAGCCCTTATGTAGTTTAGGGGGGAGAAGCTGGTCAGTTCAAGGCAGTCTAGTCTAGTCAGAGTTGCGGTAAGGAGTAGAGTGCAGGTATGGTGAGAAGTCTAGGCAGAAGAAATCTACAAAATTCCACAGCCACGCCAATCTCCGAAAAAAAAAAACTGGCACACAGGTGAATGTCAAAGCCTAGCTGTAAGAAAAGTTCTTGGGGAAAATTCAGCATGTGCTGCTAATAATCATAAAGCTGCATCCAACAGCAACTACAACTCTTAGCAAGGCGACAGGCTCCCCGGGTCCCACTCTGCCCATCCCTTGTCACAAAAGACTGAACTGTTTTAGATCTGCTACTCCCAGCAACAGCAAAGGTTATCCGTAACTTTACATCGGTATATTCATTACCCTGTGCCTGGCCCAGGAGAAGCTATCTCATCCTCAGACCTTGAAGGTTAACGGTGCCCTGGCCTCATGAACTACTCCTTACCCACCGCATTCCATCACCCCAATCATTACCCAGTAGTCGCCACTAGTAGTTGTCATGAACTCCAAGCAGTTATTAGGTATGTTTGGGTTGTCTTCAATCAGGATTTGGCCCAAAAGCTGATATCCAGCATGTCAGGGTGGATTGGAGAATCTTGAAAATGAAGAAGGATCAACACTGGAAATATTAAGCCTTTGCATGAACTTGATGTACTGGTCAATAAAAGTTGAAAAACTTCAGTAACCATAGAAACATCAAACCTAAAAACACTGAAGCAGCACACTTTGTGAAAACCAAAATTTTTGTTACTCTCTAAACTTTTGGCCACGACTTTACACTATATCAAGCATCCTGTAAACCTTTGGTAAAATGGGCAAATAGTGTATTGTATAGGGCAAAAGTTGCTCTGTGTAGGAGCAAAGCAACAAAGTGCAAAACTAAGTGAGAATTGTCAGACGCAGAATGAAAATAAATAATTCAGCTACTTTAATGTGTGACCAGGCCAAACCCCGATAGAGCAAAGCCTGCTTAACAGATAATGATGTCTAATCTGATAATGCAGTCGTTTTCCTTGTGCAGCGGGATGAATGGTCACGTGACTCCGTTACTTCTGGGGAATAGACCAATGCAACTATATGTACACCACAATAATCCATCAGTATCGATCATCTACAATGTAGTCAGGAAGTCTTCAGATCCTTTAACTTTTTTCACATTTTGTTATGTTGATACTTGTGCTGAAATTTTAAAAAAATCGAATTTTACCATCATTCTGCCCTCAATACCCCATAAGGACAAAGTGAATGTTAGTAATCTTTGATAATTTATTGAAAATGAAGATCTAAAATCTTGCAATCTTGCAGTGACATAATCAGATCCATAGTCAAACTTAGTTAAAGCCCCTTTGGCAATGATTCCAGCCTCCAGTCATTTTGGGGATGAGGCTACAAGGTTTACACACCTGGGTTTGGGGATTTTCCTCCATTCTTTTCAGTAGATCCTCTCAGCTCTGTCAGGTTGGATGGGACCATCGGTGGAAGACCTTTTCAGGTCTCCAGAGATGTTTCATTGGGTTTGGGCTCTGGCTTGGCCACTCAAGGAAATTAAGAGTTGTCCCTAAGCGGCTCCTGTGTTGTCCCTGCCGTGTGCTTAGGGGCAATGTCTTGTTGGAAGGTGAATCTTCACCCCAGTCTGAGGTCCAGAGCTCTGGATCAGGTTTTCATTAATAATATCTCTGTACTTTGAACCATTCAGCTTTCCTTCAACCCTGACCATTCTACCTGAGCCCACAGCATGATGCTTCCCCAACCATGCTTCCTTGTAAGGATGGTATTGGGTAGGTGATGAGCAGTGCCTGGTTTCCTCCAGACATGATGCTGCCCCCACTATGATCACTGTAGGGATGGTATTGGGCAGGTGATGGGCAGTGCCTGGTTTCCCCCAGATATGATACTGTCCCCACCATGATCACTGTAGGGATGGTATTGGGCAGGTGATGGACAGTGCCTGGTTTCCCCCAGACATGATGCTGCCCCCACTATACTTCACTGTAGTGATGGTATTGGGCAGGTAATGGCCAGTGTCTGGTTTCCTCCAGACATGATGCTGCCCCCACCATGATCACTGTAGGGATGGTATTGGGCAGGTGATGAGCAGTGCCTGGTTTCCTCCAGACATGATGCTGCCCCCACTATGATCACTGTAGGGATGGTATTGGGCAGGTGATGGGCAGTGCCTGGTTTCCTCCAGACATGATGCTGCCCCCACCATGATCACTGTAGGGATGGTATTGGGCAGGTGATGGGCAGTGCCTGGTTTCCCCCAGATATGATACTGCCCCCACTATACTTCACTGTAGTGATGGTATTGGGCAGGTAATGGCCAGTGTCTGGTTTCCTCCAGACATGATGCTGCCCCCACCATGATCACTGTAGGGATGGTATTGGGCAGGTGTTGGGCAGTGCCTGGTTTCCCCCAGACATGATACTGTCCCCACCATGATCACTGTAGGGATGGTATTGGGCAGGTGTTGGGCAGTGCCTGGTTTCCCCCAGACATGATACTGTCCCCACCATGATCACTGTAGGGATGGTATTGGGCAGGTGATGGGCAGTGACTGGTTTCCCCAGAGATGATGCTGCCCCCACCATGATCACTGTAGGGATGGTATTGGGCAGGTGATGGGCAGTAGATGGTTTCCTCCAGACATGATGCTGCCCCCACCATGATCACTGTAGTGATGGTATTGGGCAGGTGATGGGCAGTACCTGGTTTCCTCCAGACATGATGCTGCCCCCACCATGATCACTGTAGGGATGGTATTGGGCAGGTGATGGACAGTGCCTGGTTTCCCCCAGACATGATGCTGCCCCCACCATGATCACTGTAGGGATGATATTGGGCAGGTGATGGGCAGTGCCTGGTTTTCCCCAGACATGATGCTGCCCCCACCATGATCACTGTAGGGATGGTATTGGGCAGGTGATGGGCAGTGCCTGGTTTCCCCCAGATATGATGCTGCCCCCACTATACTTCACTGTAGTGATGGTATTGGGCAGGTAATGTGCAGTGTCTGGTTTTCTCCAGCCATGATGCTTAAAATTAAAGGGGTATTCTGCTGGGAATTATTATTGTTATTATTATTATTATTATATTTTTTTTTCAGATCAACTGGTGCCAGAAAGTTAAATAGATCTGTAAATTACTTCTATTAAAAAATCTTAATCCTTCCTGGACTTATCAGCTGCTGTATGCTCCACATGAAGTTGTGTAGTTATTTCTAGTCTGACCACAGTGCTCTCTGCTGACACCTGCTGTCCAGAGCAAGAGAGGTTTGCTATGGGGATTTGCGCGTACTCTGGACAGTTCCTGACATGGACAGAGGTGTCAGCAGAATGCACTGTGGTCAGACTGAAAAGAACAACCCAACTTCCCGTGTAGCATACAGCAGTTGATAAGTACTGGAAGGATTAAGATTTTTTAACAGAAGTAATTTACAAATCTATATATATAGAGACATTGGCGCTCCCTGGAAGTTATATGTCTATCCTGACGCCTGGTATATTGTGGGTCCCTGATACCCAGCAGAATGTGAATAAAAAGGAAATAAAATAAATACTGGAGCAGATAAAATACTCTTTTTATTAGTTTAAAAGGGTGGAAGAAAAGGTATAGTGCATATGCGGATATCGGCCAATAAAAATGTCTTGAGTTCTCCTGGCAATCTGTCCTAAAGAAACTGTAATGAAAAGCAGTGCACAATAATATAATGTAATGTGCTATTCAGTATTTTAAATGTCACTTTTCATCATATTTGTTCTCTTTCTATGTTTCCTTATGTATTTTCTGAGTTTATTTTTTTTGTAAATATTTATTACTTGTCCTTAAAACCAAATATTTTGAATTCCGTATTCAAACCATATGGTGCCCCTGTGTTTAATTCAAAGATCTATTTTGCTTCCATTCTTGACATCTGCGCGATGTAATTTCCTCCCCGCCAATGGGATGTAATTTGTTCCAGACCACACAAAATTGATCCTTTCATAGTTGAATTAGGCTTCTCCTTGTAGTGTATAGACAACGGGTGTCCCTCGAAACCTCTTTTTATATTGTACAGGTGTTCAGATATTCTTTGGGAGAGAGTGCGTCCTATGTACCATTTGTTACACAGACATTTGATGCCATAGATGACTCCCTTTGTTTTACAGTGGATATGGCTGCTTATCCTCCTAGTTACACCTCCATTTTCAAAAAAAAATATATATATATTATTTTCCATATTATTCCTGTAGCAGTTTTATGGGCCAATATCCGCATATGCACTTTACTGTTTCTTCCACCCTTTTAAAATAAAATAATAAAAAGAGTGAGCCCTATTTTATCTGCACCAGTATTTATTTTATTTCATTTACAAATCTGTTTAACTTTCTGGAACCAGTTGATTTGAAAAAAAAATTGTTGTTCACCAAAGTACCCCTTTAACCTCTTCCGACCTACGAGATACCGGTATGTCATGGGTCGGGTGAGGGGGAAAATGACGCGGGCCCACAGGTTGGATCTGCGTCATAATCGGCAGTAATGAAAGACATCAGAACTGGCTCCGATGTCCGTCACTGAAATGGTTAAATGTCGTAATCGATAGCGATCATGGCGTTTAAAAATGTAATGCCGGTAATCCCTGGGGTCTAGGGGAACCATTGGCAGCTCCGCAATGTAACCGCAGGCTGCAGATGGGTTGCTGGGAAAGAACAGGGACTTGCCTGTCCTTCCCGCTGCTCGATGGATCGTCAATTGCTTAAGGCTGCCTTTTGCTACCCTAAGCAATCGAGCTCCAAAAACATAGATCAATATGACAGGCCCCTAGGGAGGCCAAAAAAATGTGTAAAAAAATGTGTAAAAAAAAAAAAAAAAAGTTAAAAAAAGTTTTTAGAAATATTAAAAAATCCTCCCTCTAATACAAGTTCAAATCACCCCTTTTTCCCAATTGTTCAAATAAAACACTGTACAAAAAAAAATAATAAACATATCTGAAATCGGAAAATATCACAGAGCGTAATTGGGCGAACTAATAAATTATGATGTCCCTGATGCTGCACGGTAAAAGGCGTAAACACTAAAAAATTCAAAAAGCTAAAATTGCTAATTTTTGGTCACATCACGTCCCAAAATAAACGTAATAAAAAGTGATTAAAAAAAGTCATATATACGCAAAAGTAGTACATGGCACCAAAAATAAACCCTTATATTGCTTCATAGGTGGAAAATAAAAAAGTTATAGGGGTCAAAACATGCCAATAAACAAACTGTTTTTTCTTTGCTTTTTTATTTTTTTTTTACCTTAAAACTAAACAAAAATTACCCAACTTTGGTATTATTGATATCGTAATAATCCATTTAATAAAGATAGCATGCCCCACAAAATTGTGCAATTCCGTATTTTTTTCAATTTTGCCTTATATATTTTTTCTAGCTCCGTAATACATTATATGATAAAATAAAGTATGCCAATGAATAGTGCAACTTGTCACGCAAATAAGAAGCTTTAATACAACTTTGTCAGTGGTAAAATAAAAAAGTTATGTGAGGAGCCAAAAAAATATGTGAGCCAAAAAAAAAAAAATCGCTGGTTCATGAAGGGTTAAGGCCAAAAAATCTTGTTCCTCCCATTCTGAGCCTTTTAGATGCTCTTCTGTAATCTCCAGGCATCTTCCGTGTTTTATTACTGTGGAGGCTTCTTTCTTCCATAAAGCCCAGATTGTGGAGGCTGCAGTGATGGTTCTGGACCTTCTGGAAGGTTCTCCCATCTACACACAGATTCTTTGGAGCTCAGCCATTGGGTGACCATTGGGTTTTGGGCCCTCTCTTACCAAGGTCCTTCTCCCCTGATTACTTAGTTTGGTAGGGTGGCAGCTTTAGGAAGAGTTTTGGTTGTTCGTTCTTCTCCCATGTAAGAATTATGGAGGTCACTGTGTTCTTGGAAACTTTCAGAGCAGCAGAAATGTTTTTTCCCCTTGTCCAGATCTGGGCCTCCACACAATCCTGTCTATGTGTTCTACAGGCGGTTCTTTTCTCCTCATGGCTTGGTTTTTGCTCTGATATACATTGTCAGCCGTGAGACTTTATACAGACAGGGCTGTGTCTTTCCATATCAAAGTGGAGAAACAGATCAGGGAACGCAAAATTTTACTTTCTCTTTTTTTTTTTTTTTTTATAAATTAGCAATTCTAATATTCTGTTTTCACATTCTCATTAGGGTATATTAAAACAGAATGATGGGGAAAACTCTATTTCTTTCTTTATTTAAAGGAGTACTCTAGTGCAGAGTATTCCTGCTCCGTCCTGCCCGGGCTGCAAAATAAATGAAAATAAACTATCACTCACCTCCCTGGGTTCCCGCGGAGCATCACTACAGCTGATCGGTCCTCGGGTCCATCCTCTTGATACTTCCGGGTGTAACGAAGCGTTACATGGCGCTCAGCCTATCGCCGGCCGAGGCAGAACATCACGACGGCCGGCGATAGGCTGAGCGCCATGTGACGCTTCGTTACACCTGGAAGTATGAAGAGGATGGACCGGAGGACCGATCAGCTGTAGTGGCATTCCGTGGGAACCCAGGGAGGTGAGTGATGGTTTATTTTCATTTATTTTGCAGCCCGGGCAGGACGGAGCAGGAATACTCTGCACTAGAGTACTCCTTTAAGCCAAAGGCTGCAACATAACAAAAAAATATATAAAATACTAAAACTGGAATGGTCCAAACCGTGCCTAACCTGCTCCTTTTACAACTTGCTCCTTTAGGTTGGTACAACCAACTGCTCTATTCTTTCCAGAGGCAATACAAGTACACACTATGGCATACTTTTTTTTTCTTAGCGTAGTAGTTTATGGGTGACAGATGTGTAGTGGCATACAGTGGGGCAAAAAAGTATTTAGTCAGCCACCAATTGTGCAAGTTCTCCCACTTAAAAAGATGAGAGGCTGTAATTTCCATCATAGGTTATAACCTCAACTATGAGAGACAGAATGAGAAAAAAATCCATAAAATCACATTGTCTGATTTTGAAAGAATTTATTTTCAAATTAAGGTGGAAAATAAGTATTTGGTCACCTACAAACAAGCAAGATTTCTGGCTCTCACAGACCTGTAACTTCTTCAGCCCTATTACATCTTAAATGATGTCTAATCGCAGGGGTCCCACCGCTGGGGACCCCCGCAATCTGTCATTGCGCACCCACCTTTTTCAGCTCTCTGCAGCGCTGGAGACTCCGAGTGTGTAGCGTAATGACCACAGGGCCGGAGTATCGTGATGTCACAACTCCGCCCACGTGTGATGTCACGCCTCGCCCCGTTAATGCAATGGGAGGGGACGTGATGCTGTCGGTCCTCCACTCGTTACCTGCAATAGGCAAGCAGCTTGGTGTGAAGAAATCAACTGTGGGAGCAATTATTAGAAAATGGAAGAAATACAAGACCACTGATAATCTCCCTCAATCTGGGGCTCCACGCAAAATCTCCCCCCGTGGTGTCAAAATGATCACAAGAACGGTGAGCAAAAATCCCAGAACCACACGGGGGGACCTAGTGAATGACCTGCAGAGAGCTGGGACCAAATTAACAAAGGCTACCATCAGTAACACACTACGCCGCCAGGGACTCAAATCATGCAGTGCCAGATGTGTCCCCCTGCTTAAGCCAGTACATGTCCGGGACCTTCTGAAGTTTGCTAGAGAGCATTTGGATGATCCAGAAGAGTATTGGGAAAATGTCATATGGTCAGATGAAACCAAAGTAGAACTTTTTGGGAAAAACTCAACTCGTTGTGTTTGGGGGAGAAAGAATTCTGAGTTGCATCCAAAGAACACCATACCTACTGTGAAGCATGGGGGTGGAAACATCATGCTTTGGGGATGTTTTCCTGACAAGGGACCAGGACGATTGATCCATGTAAAGGAAAGAATGAATGGGGCCATGTATCATGAGATTTTGAGTGAAAACCTCCTTCCATCAGCAAGGGCATTGAAGATGCAACGTGGCTGGGTCTTTCAGCGTGACAATCATCCCAAACACATCGCCCAGGAAACAAACGTGTGGCTTCATAAGAAGCATTTCATGGTCCTGGAGTGGCCTAGCCAGTCTCCAGATCTCAACCCCATAGAAAACCTTTGTAGGGAGATGAAAGGCCGTGTTGCCCAGCGACAGCCCCAAAACATCACTGCTCTAGAGGAGATCTGCATGGAGGAATGGGCCAAAATACCAGCAACAGTGTGTGAAAACCTTGTGAAGACAGAAACGTTTGACCTCTGTCATTGACAACAAAGGGTAAATAACAAAGTATTGAGATGAACTTTTGTTATTGACCAAATACATATTTTCCACCATAATTAGCAAATAAATTATTTAAAAAATCAGACGTCATTTCATGTTTTTAGTTTTTTTATTTCTATTCAGAATACAAGAGCACTTGACTGAGCCAAGCATTGATGTGTGTATGGGGAGGATTCGGCAAAGAGCCATCTTTTGCGTATTGCTAGCCTGAGTGTATGACAGCAGAAATACTGACCAATGACAATAAGAAATTAATGAATGATCTTATGGAAAAGGCTATCATTGTTTAGATGATAGGACAGATGTCCCGTCACATGTGGAGGGTGAACTGCTTGAAAAAACACTTTTGCAATAACCCATCATGAAGCCTGTAAGGTCCCCCCTACTATGGAACCACAACTTAGCCGGGATTCACTATGTTTTCACAACTAGGCATCCATATTGACGGATGGTTC
This sequence comes from Hyla sarda, assembly GCF_029499605.1. NCBI lineage: Eukaryota > Metazoa > Chordata > Amphibia > Anura > Hylidae > Hyla > Hyla sarda. Next base: position 18,665,137 of record NC_079191.1, read on the forward strand.
GACCATTCCTCCAGTCCTGATAAATGTTCAAAGAGTGTAAACATGAACAGATGTTATACAATTGATATTCTAAGCTGTATGCATTCCCTGTGATCAGGTAATATTTTGTATCTATACTAATCCCCAGTATAGAGACTGGCTGGCATGGTGTTCACCCTTTAAGCTATGGGGGCATCAATAAGCCACAGGCCATACATGAGTATTTATATAGGGTTAGGATAGTGGTCTGAACTTCTGAACCAGCTGAAGGAAAGCCTAGCTATGTCCGCTGTCTACCCTATCACATAGATTGTATGCAATGACTGATATGTAGGATCACTATCCATAATCCAGAGGGGTTCATAATAAAGTCAGGAATGCCCCATCTGCCCACTATATTAACATAAAACTAAACTGTAGTAATGCAAATGGCAAATAATAATATGTTTCCATGAGGATCAATCATGGGATTGATATAAGCTACATATAGCAGATCTCCTACACCAAGCATGTCAAACTCAAAGGCTAACAAGGGCCAAAAAAACAAGGTTTAAGTTTATGTGGGCCGCATAAAAAAAAAACAAAAAACATGCCCTCCCTGCACAACACCCCATTTCCCCTTTGCAAAACAACCCATGCCCCCCTGCACATCTCATGCCCCCTGCACAAGACCCCATTCCCCCCTGCACAACATCTCATGCCCCCCTGCACAAGACACCATGCCCCCCTGCATAACATCTCATGCCCCCCCTGCACGAGACCCCATGCCCCCCTGCACAAGACCACATGCCCCCCTGCACAACATCTCATGCCCCCCTGCACAAGACACCATGCCCCCCTGCATAACATCTCATGCCCCCCCTGCACGAGACCCCATGCCCCCCTGCACAAGACCACATGCCCCCTGCACAACATCTCATGCCCCCCTGCACAAGACACCATGCCCCTCTGCACAAGACCCCATGCCCCCCTGCACAACATTTCATGCCCCGCTGCACAAGACACCATGCCCCTCTGCACAAGACCCCATGCCCCCCTGCACAACATCTCATGCCCCCCTGCACAAGACACCATGCCCCTCTGCACAAGACCCCATGCCCCCCTGCACAACATCTCATGCCCCCCCTGCACGAGACCCCATGCCCCCTTTGCACAAGACCCCATGCCCACCCTACACAAGACCCCCATGCCCCCCTGCACAACGCCTCATGACCCCCTTCACAAGACCCCATGCCCCTTTTGTACAACACTCCATGCCCCCTTTGCACAAGACCCCATGCCCCCCTGCACAAAACCCTGCCCCCCATCACAAGACTGTGCAGTACAGTTCCCCCCACATTAGGTGCAGTATAGTTCCCCACATTAGGTGCAGTATAGTTCCCCCACATTATGTGCAGTATAGTTCCCTTCATTAGGTGAAGTATAGTTCCCCACATTAGGTGCAGTACAGTTCCCCCACATTAGGTGCAGTATAGTTCCCCCACATTAGGTGCAGTATAGTTCCCCCACATTAGGTGCAGTACAGTCCCCCCACATTAGGTGCCGTATGTTCCCCCACATTAGGTGCAGTATAGTTCCCCCACATCAGGTGCAGTATAGTTCCCCACATTAGGTGCAGTATAGTTCCCCCACATTAGGTGCAGTATAGTTCCCCCACATTAGGTGCAGTATAGTTTCCCCCACATTAGGTGCAGTATAGTTACCCATATTAGGTGCAGTATAGTTCCCCCACATTAGGTGCAGTACAGTTTCCCCACATTAGGTGCAGTATAGCTCCCCCACATTAGGTGCAGTAAAGTTCCCAACATTAGGTGCAGTATAGTTCCCTCACATTAGGTGCAGTAAAGTTCCCCACATTAGGTGCAGTATAGCTCCCAACATTAGGCGCAGTACAGTTCCCCCACATTAGGTTGGCAGCATAGTTCCCCCACATTAGGTGCAGTACAGTTCCCCTACATTAGGTTAGCAGTATAGTTCCCCCACATTAGGTGCAGTACAGTTCCCCCACATTAGGTTGGCAGTATAGTTCCCCACATTAGGGGCAGTACAGTTCCCCAACATTAGGTGCAGTATAGTTCCCCACATTAGGTGCAGTATAGTCCCCCACATTAGGTGCAGTACAGTTCCCCCACAATAGGTGCAGTAAAGTTCCCAACATTAGGTGCAGTATAGTTCCCCCACATTAGGTGCAATACAGTTCCCCCACATTAGGTTGGCAGTATAGTTCCCCACATTAGGGGCAGTACAGTTCCCCCACATTAGGTGCAGTATAGTTCCCCACATTAGGTGCAGTATAGTTCCCCACATTAGGTGCAGTATTGTTCCCCCACATTAGGTGCAGTATAGTTCCCCCACATTACGTGCAGTATAGTTCCCCCACATTACGTGCAGTATAGTTCTCCACATTAGGTGCAGTATAGTTCCCCCACATTAGGTGCAGTATAGTTCCCCCACATTACGTGCAGTATAGTTCCCCCACATTACGTGCAGTATAGTTCCCCACATTACGTGCAGTATAGTTCCCCACTTTAGGTGCAGTATAGTTCCCCCACATTAGGTGCAGTTTAGTTCCCCCACATTACGTGCAGTATAGTTCCCCCACATTACGTGTAGTATAGTTCTCCACATTACGTGCAGTATAGTTCTCCACATTAGGTGCAGTATAGTTCCCCACATTAGGTGCAGTATTGTTCCCCCACATTAGGTGCAGTATAGTTCCCCCACATTACGTGCAGTATAGTTCCCCACATTAGGTGCAGTATAGTTCCCCACATTAGGTGCAGTATTGTTCCCCCACATTAGGTGCAGTATAGTTCCCCCACATTACGTGCAGTATAGTTCCCCCACATTACGTGCAGTATAGTTCTCCACATTAGGTGCAGTATAGTTCCCCCACATTACGTGCAGTATAGTTCCCCCACATTACGTGTAGTATAGTTCTCCACATTACGTGCAGTATAGTTCTCCACATTAGGTGCAGTATAGTTCCCCACATTAGGTGCAGTACAGTTCCCCCACAGACATACAGCCTTCAGTCATATACAGTGTATGGCTGGAGGCTGTATGCCTGTTTACTGCTCACTTCAGTGTTCCGACCACCACTTCTCCGGTCCGGGGTCACAATCTACTGCTATGGCCTATGAACCATAGCAGTAGGTCCCGGGACCGAAGATGACGTTCTGGTGAGTGGTGATTTACCATACCCGCGCATCCTCCTCACTGCTCCGCTCTTTTCCTATGGGCACACGCACAGGATGTCAGTGATGTCCCTGTATGCGCTACCTCCCGGCGGCCCCTGCGTTTTTAAAGTTAACACAGGGCCATAGATAGGTAACCGGGGCATCCTTGTGTCCTGAAAAGATTTTTGGGGACACAGGTATGCCCCGAATGTGACTTGGGCCCCCTGCGGGCACGGGGCCCGGAGCAGTTGCTCCAGGAGCGCCAATGATGATCCGGCCCTGACCAGAGCAATGAATATCTTTGCCGGGCCGCATGGCCGCATGTTTGACACCCTTGTTCTACACAAAGGACTACAGAATCATTTTTTTTAGTCTTAGGCTACATTTACCTCTTAAAAAATGTGTTCAGCGTATATGTCTGCATGCTAGTATAGTGGCCGTCTGTGCTTTAAAGTCCCTTAAAAAAAATTTAAAAACAGTATATGCTGGGAAAATAACTAAAGATAGTCCCTAGTAGATTATCTTCAGTCCTTCCAACTTAATGGACCCGGCTGCTGGAATGGCAATGTATACCCCAAATGTAGGCTAATATTCAGAAGTGAACATAACCTCAGGACGAAACTTAGAGCTAAGAACTATTAGCATTTGTAAAGCCAATTGGCTACTTACTCTTCTTCCATCCACAGTATATAACCTTCGCACAGTATATTGCAAGAGATCTGAGGCATCTTCAAGAAAAGTCCTAAAGTTTCGAGCATTCCTCCGATTCAGAATGATAGAACGTCTTATTGTTGGATCCCCATTTTTCACTAGAACGATTTTCTTCCTTACTTTCGGGGCCTGTTGAAAATGAGCTGCAGAGTATTCCACCTCTGGATCCTCATGTTGTCCTTGCTTTCGGGCACTGACTGGACGACTGGGTCTTGGATTCCCCACTTTGCGTCCAGAAATGGGTTGTACATACTTTTTGTCCGAGCAGATATACCTTCCTCCATCTTGAAGTTGCTCCAGTCTGCTTATATTATGTGTACCCCGAGGAGTAGTAATCGTCCGAACCCCAAATGGCAATGGAACCCTGTTTGAAAGGTCGTCCATAAGGGCGCTAAAACTTTTGAAACTACGACGATTAATGGCCATCTTTACTCCACTGAACTGAGGATCTCCACTTTTAAAGAAGGTTATTTTCTTGGCTGGAGTCACTTCCGAGACTGCATGAGATCGAACCACTGGTGGGAAACGCCGATCTGGACTGGTTGGAGGGGCCGAGTAACCTTGTGCCACAGATGGATCCATTCTCGTTTACAATGTGGACCTGAAATTTAGAATAATTGCGATTACTATTTTATCAATTTGAAAAACAAAATCATCAGATAATAAAACAGATTTCCATGTGTCAGAAGGAAATGTAGAGATAAATTATTGAGATACTCCTCTCTCCAGCCTCTGGGAAGAATGATCATCACTCACATACATTTATACATTTCTCAAAAATATCCCAGAGATGGATTTATCATCACAAATATAAATCAAGAAGACCTCTCTGTTTTTTTTTTTTTGTCATGTAGGGGATTTTTTCAAAGAATAATTTGATTACCGTATTTTTCGTCATATAAGACGCTCCGGCATATAAGACGCACCTAATTTTATAGGATACAAATCTAGAAAGTAAAGATTCTGAACCAAATACAATGTAAAGTATAGGACAGTGATCTTCAACCTGCGGACCTTCAGATGTTGCAAAACTGCAACTCCCAGCATGCCCGGACAGCCGTTGGCTGTCCGGGCATGCTGGGAGTTGCAGTTTTGCAACATCTGGAGGTCCGCAGGTTGAAGACCACTGGTATAGGAGGTAATACTCACGTGTCTCCGCCGCTCCGGACCCGTCACCGCTGCCCTGGATGTCGCCCTCCATCGCTTTCTCCGCGTCCCCGGGGTGTCCCCGTCGCTCCGGAACGTCTCTGCTGCCCGGTATCCTCGCTCTCCATCGCCGCCATGACGTCGCTACGCATGCCGCTCCTATTGGATGACGGGACGGCGTGCGCGATGACGTAATGAAGGAGAGCGCCTGACATGCAGGGGATCCCGGCAAGGAGCAGACACTGAGGAGGCAGGTAAGGTCCCGGTGTCCTGTAAGGTGTTCGGGACGCCGCGCTTTCACCGCGGCGGTCCCGAACAGCGCGACTGAACAGCCGGGTTAGTGTTATTTTCACTTCAGACGCGGCGGTCAGCTTTGATCGCCGCGTCTGAAGGGCTAATACAGGGCATCACCGCGATCGGTGATGTCCTGTATTAGCCGCGGGTCCCGGCCGTTGATGGTGCATGCTACATAATAGCATGCAATGTCAGGCTGCTGCTTCCAAAGCCGGCAGGATATTGTCATGTATCAAAAGAGGCATGGACTCAAGGGACAGGGACATAATACTCCCCCTTTATAAAGCATTGGTACGGCCTCACCTGGAATATGCTGTTCAGTTTTGGTCGCCTGTACATAAAAGGGACACTGTGGAGTTGGAAAGGGTGCAGAGACGCGCGACTAAACTAATATGAGGCATGGAACATCTTAGCTATGAGGAGCGATTAAAGGAGTTACAATTGTTTAGTCTTGAGAAGAGACGTTTAAGGGGGGATATGATAAACGTATATAAGTATATAAATGGCCCATACAAAACATATGGAGAAAAACTGTTCCAGGTTAAACCCCCCCCCCCAAAAGGACGAGGGGGCACTCCCTCCGTCTGGAGAAGAAAAGGTTTAGTCTCAAGGGGCGACACACCTTCTTTACCATAAGAACTGTGAACTTATGGAACAGTCTACCTCAGGAACTGGTCACAGCAGGAACAATTAACAGCTTTAAAACAGGATTAGATACATTCCTGGAACAAAATAACATTAATGCTTATGAAGAAATATAAAATCCCATCCTTTCCCCAATATCGTGCCACACCCCTACCCCTTAATTCCCTGGTTGAACTTGATGGACATATGTCTTTATTCAACCGTACTAACTATGTTACTATGTTAAACGGCGAAAATTATGGAATTACTTTCTTTAAAATTCTTTTTTTTTTTTTTTACTTTGTTGTTTATTTAACCGTTATTAAATCCATTAGTTTAATCTAAGTAAAACCTTAATGTTCTAAAATTTCCTTCATTAGTAACACTTTTGCTTGCAAAATATAGAATATTTGGGAGTATATTGTACTAAGCAGTTCTGTTTGCAAAATTCTATCCTGTTTAAATCTGAATGTACCCTGTTACTAACTTTACGTCGATTTAAAAAAGTGTACTACCATGAAGATAGAGGAGCAAAAAATAAATAAATAGAAAGCTATGCTAAGGCTTGCAGGTATTGGCATCAGGTTAGGCAGAGCTTTGTACACGGAGACTAAATAGTGGTACATGGAGCCACAAGCGCTGCTGCCATATTGTTCACTATAGTATTGCTTCTATGGTAGAATAGCTAAATAATGTCAAACAGAAAAATGAAAATCGGAGGCAAACTAGGGTACAGCAGGGCCACATTAAAGGGGTATTCCCATCTCAAGATGGGGATAACAGGCTGATCGGTTGGAGTCCACCGATCTCGAGAATGAATTGAATTATGTGCCAGCTCTCCATTCATTGTCTTCATAGTTTAGTTCTTGAAAATGTTCGGTTCAAAACAGAGGAATGGAGCAACTTTGTTTCCGTTCTCATGGTCAGTGGGGGGTCCCAGCAGTGGGAATCCCACCAATCAGCTTGTTATTCCACAGTAGGCACAGTATTAGAAAGGGTTAGTAGTAGGATGAGGCTATTAAAGCACCAGGATGAGGGATTTGTGTTTAAAGGGAACCAATCATCAGATTTGACCCTATATAACGCTTGGCAAAGTGTTATATAGGGTAAAATCTTTATTTTCGCCATTCCCGGGGGACGCTCCTACCCCCAGGGATGGTGAAGATATGAAGTTATAAACTAGTCACCGCCACCGCCGTAAGTAGTCACCTGGGCGGGGAGCTCTTCTCATCTACTCCCGTTCTTCGGCCGGCAGCGACGCCCCCTCCGCTTGATTGATGGGCAGCGTCATAGCTCTGCTCCGTCTGTTCAGTGAGCGGAACAATGACGCGGCCCATCAATCAAGCGGAGGGGGCGTCGCTGCCGGCCGAAGAACGGGAGTAGATGAGAAGAGCTCCCCGCCCAGGTGACTACTTACGGCGGCGACGGTGACTAGTTTATAACTTCATATCTTCACCATCTCTGGGGGCAGGAGCGTCCCCCGGGGATGGTGAGGACAACAATTTTACCCTATATAACGCTTTGCCAAGCATTATATAGGGTAAAATCTGATGATTGGTTCCCTTTAAAGGGGTACTGCCGTGGAAAACTTTTTTTTTTTTTTTAAATCAACTGGTGCCAGAAAGTTAAACAGATTTGTAAATCACTTCTATTAAAAAATCTTATTTCTTCCAGTACTTTTTAGGGGCTGTATACTAAAGAGAAATCCAAAAAAAGAAATGCATTTCCTGTGATGTCCTGACCACAGTGCTCTCTGCTGATCTCTGCTGTCCATTTTAGGAACTGGAGAAAATCCCCATAGCAAACATATGCTTCTCTGGACAGTTCCTAAAATGGACAGCAGAGGTCAGCAGAGAGCACTGTGGTCAGGACATCACAGGAAATGCATTTCTTTTTTGGATTTCTCTTTAGTATACAGCCCCTAAAAAGTACTGGAAGGATTAAGATTTTTTTAATAGAAGTGATTTACAAATCTGTTTAACTTTCTGGCACCAGTTGATTTAAAAAAAAAAAAAGTTTTCCACAGTAGTACCCCTTTAAAACATGGGGAAAATGATGGAAAATTTGGGAAATTAAGATGTCTGTACCGCAAACTCTCAAGAGATAAGTCATGGCTGGCGGAAACATCATGGCAGCTGGGACAAAAAGAGTAAGGTAGGAGAATAGAATGTCTACAATTAGAGAAGACGTCCCCTGTGAGCCACTGGATGTGGTTGGCTAAATATATATTATCCTGCCTGTCATTTCAACTGAACTACGCTATATTCTCATGTATGTACTGTATTGTGGAATTTGATATGATGAATAATATCCATCCTAGACAGTGTCTTTGAAGATCCTAGCAGCTCCCCGATATCGTAAAAGGGTATTCTGTTGTCAGGTTAAAAAAAAACATGAAAATGCTGCAGAAGTATATGGCATTACCTGTCTGGCCCAATTCTGAAACCACCAACAATCTATTTGATTTTGGGGTCTTAATCCTGTACTTCCTGGTTCTACTTCCTAGTTAACTAGTTGCTCAGTATGACTATTCCCAGAATGCTAGTACAGTGGTCCCTCAACATACGATGGTAATCCGTTCCAAATGGACCATCGTTTGTTGAAACCATCGTATGTTGAGGGATCCGTGCAATGTAAAGTATAGGACAGTGGTCTACAACCTGCGGACCTCCAGATGTTGCAAAACTACAACACTCAGCATGCCCGGACAGCCAACGGCTGTCCGGGCATGCTGGGAGTTGTAGTTTTGCAACATCTGGAGGTCGGCAGGTTGAAGACCACTGGTATTGGAGGTTGTACTCACCTGTCCCCGCCGCTCCGGACCGTCACCGCTCGTCCCCGCTGCACTGGATGTCGCCTTCCATCGCTGTCGCCGCGTCCCCATGGTGTCCCCGACGCTCCGGCAAGGCCTCTGCTTCCCCGGCATCCTCGCTCTCCGTCGCCGCCATCACGTCATTAAACACGCCGCTCCTATTGGATGACGGGACGGCGTGCGCAGCGACGTGATGATGACGATGGAGAGCACCGATGATGCAGAGGATCCCGAAGAGGATGCTCAGGAGCCCCGAGGACAGGTAAGTGATCGTCAGCGGAGCACACGGGGCACCGTAAACGGCTATCCGGTGGCAGCTGAAGCAGTCTGCGCTGCCGGATAGCCGTTTATGCGATGGCCCCGAAATACAAAAGCATCGTATGTTGATGCTGCCTCTGAGAGACCATCGTATGTTGAAATTATCGTATGTCGGGGCCATCGTAGGTCAGAGGGTCACTGTATAATTAAATTTCAAGACTACAGCCCTTGACTGCCTCAAACTCCAGACGAAAACTTTTTCTGCTCCACCATGTGCGGTAATTTCGATGGTAGGCTTCCTGTTTGGAGCGGTAAGTCACAATCAGACCTATTACCCCTTTTTATGGGGTATATATTTTTGTGTTCTGCAGAGTCATATTATACTGATGTTATCATTCCTCTCCTATCCTTATAGGAGGCTTAAAGGAGTACTCCGGTGAAAACCTTTTTTCTTTTAAATCAACTGGTGGCAGAAAGTTAAACATATTTGTAAATTACTTCTTTTAAAAAAAATCTTAATCCTTCCAGTACTTATTAGCTGCTGAATACTACAGAGGAAATTCCTTTCTTTTTGGAACACTGATGACATCACGAACACAGTGCTCTCTACTGATATCTCTGTCCATTTTAGCAACCATGCATAGCAGCTGTATGCTAAGGGCAGCATGGTGGCTCAGTGGTTAGCACTGCTGCCTGCCTTGCAGTGCTGGGGACTTGGGTTCAAATCCCACTAAGGACAGCAATAAATAAAGTGTTATTTTTATTATAATAACGTCAGCAGAGAAAACTGTGCTCGTGATGTCATCAGAGAGAATTCCAAAAAGAAAAGAATTTCCTCTGTAGTATTCAGCAGCTAATAAGTACAGGAAGGATTAAGTTTTTTTAATAGAAGTAATTTACAAATATGTTTAACTTTCTGCCACCAGTTGATTTAAAAGAAAAAAAGGTTTTCACCGGAGTACCCCTTTAAAGAGGATTATCATGACTCGCTGTGGTATTAGTAGGCAGAGGAAGGTGACAGCCATACAGTAAACCTGTCCCTATAGTGGGTACACAGAATCAGATGTAACGGGATATAATCACCAGGATAAAGAACACAGGGCTTCGCGATTTACTGTGTAGATATTTTACAAATTGTGGATGTGCGGCTATGTTTCTGTTTCTCTATTTTTGTTCAACGCGTATATTTTACAGGTATATAGACTTGTACAATCTATGTAGAGAAGGACGGCACCAGGACGTGGCGCACCGTGCTCGTGGATCATATAAATCCAATGAAACAAGAAGAAATCCCGGCACCAGTGGCTTTGATGCAAATAGAAGGATTTATTTATAATACAGCAGTATTATACACGTTACAAGACGCGTTTCGGCTAATGCAGCCTTTTTCAATCGAGGCGTCTTGTAACGTGTATAATGCTGCTGTATTATAAATAAATCCTTTTACAGTGATCCCTCAACTTACAATGGCCTCAACATACAATAGTTTCAACATACATTGGTCTTTTCTGGACCATCGTAAGTTGAAACCAGACTCAACGTACAATGTACAGACAGTCGAGATCTGTGAAACGTGTCAATGGCTGGAAGAACCAACCAATCAGAATGGGCAATTTACTGGTAAAACCCCTGTATTACTGAAGTGTATGCACTGACTGGTGTCTGGTAGCGCCCCCTACAGTACAGGGAGGTATTACATGTTCTGTACTCTTTACCTGTATTACTGAAGTGCATGCACTGACTGGTGTCTGGTAGCGCCCCCTACAGTACAGGGAGGTACTACATGTTCTGTACTCTTTACCTGTACCAGGGTTAGCTGCTCCTTTGGACACCAGGTGAGGGCGACTCCATTACTTTTTTAGGACACTGTGTACTGTACAGGACCCTGAAGAAGCTCCTGTCCTCTACATAGACCAGTGTTTCCCAAGCAGGGTGGCCCCAGCTGATGCAAAACTACAACTCCCAGCATGCCCGGACAGCCAACGGCTGTCCGGGCATGCTGGGAGTGGTAGTTTTGCAACAGCTGGAGGCACCCTGGTTGGGAAACACTGACATAGACAGTGATTTACAGCTCCCAGCAGATCTTTATTACTTTAATATGTAATGATTTGCTTTATCTATATTAGTTATCTACTTATTTTTCTTTAATCCTCACTTTTTCCTATTTTTGGATGACATTTTGGGACTTCAGAACCAATTACCAGGTTTCCATAGAGTTATGGTCTCAACATACAATGGTTTCAACATACAATGGTCGTCCTGGAACCAATTAATATTGTAACTTGAGGGACCACTGTATTTGCATCAAAGCCACTGGTGCCGGGATTTCTTCTTGTTTCATTTCATAGAATTGTACACACCCTCAACCATTTCTATTTCATTGGCTCTAAAAGTGGTCCTAAAATGTTTTGGATAGAACATGGTAGTGGTAGTTAAAGGGGTACTCCGCCCCTAGACATATTATCCCCTATCCAAAGGATAGGGGATAAGATGTCTGATCGCAAGGGTCTCGCCGTTGGGGACCCCAGCGATCTCAGCTGCGGCACCCAAGACATCCGGTGCACGGAGCGAACTTCGCTCCATGCTAGATGACTGTTGATGTGGGGCGGAGGCTCATGACGTCACGGCCGTGCCTTGCTCATGACGTCACGACCACGCCCCCCCTCAATGCAAGTCTATGGGAGCGGGCGTGATGGCCGTCACGTCCCCTCCCATAGACTTACATTGAGGGGGCGTGGGTGTGACATCACGATCTGGCGCGGCTTTGACATCACGAGCCTCCGGCACTGCACCCGACACTCTATACGAACGCCAGGTTGTCTAGGGGATAGGTTGTCTGGTGGCGGAGTACCCCTTTAATAGAGGAAACATTTTTGTAAGTATGTATATTCATGTGCCGAGGCTAGGCAGTTTGAACAATGAGACTTATATATCATCTCATAGTGACAATGTGCAAACAAGAGAAACAATAAAAAAAAGAAAACAACGCCATACAAATACCTGAGGCTATACCTATCATGCCAGCTTCCATCAGTTAAAGCTTTATGCAACTTTTGTCTGCTTTTTGGGAAAGTTCATCAGCAGGAAAGTGGACAGTGCCCCCATTAGAGCCAGTATGCCACAATAACAGCCAAAGTGCCCCATCACAGTTACGGTGTCCCCATCACAGATGAAGATCCCCCAGTACAGCCAGTAGGCCACAGTAACAGCTACCCACCTCCCCCATCTTTTTTGACAGTTGCAATTTGGCTATAAAAACGAAAACTAAAAAATAACCATAACACACAAAAGTTGCAAGTAGATCGTAATCACACAATGCATTGGAATCCGTATTGGCCAAGTTGCATGTGAACTGCAACCAAAAATCCATCAAATTTGGATTTTGGACCACTATTGTCTTGCAGTCTGATTGCATTGAAACATGACCACATTGACAATCATTCGATAAGATATTACACTTCTCTAGAGGACAGAAAAATCAGCGGCACCAGCAACTTGTATCTAAATCCACTAATTATGGACCAAGGGCAGCTCTGGGAGTCTTAGTTGAAAACCCGCGGCGGTGCTAGGACAAAGAGTCGACTTCAGTAAACATAGTACAATCAAAGAGAAAACATAGCCTGCACTCACCGCTGTTACGCCGAGCGCTCCGGGTCCCTGCTCCTCCCCGGAGCGCTCGCGGCGTTTTCCTCTCTGCAGCGCCCCGGTCAGACCCGCTGACCGGGAGCGCTGCACTGACACTGCCGGCGGGGATGCGATTCGCATAGCGGGACGCGCCCGCTCGCGAATCGCATCCCAAGCTACTCACCTGTCCCGGTCCCCGGCTGTCATGTGCTGGCGCGCGCGGCTCCGCTCTCTAGGGCGCGCGCGCGCCAGCTCTCTAAGGTTTAAAGGACCAGTGCACCACTGATTGGTGCCTGGCCCAATCACTGTAATTAGCTTCCACCTGCTCCTTGCCCATATAACCTCACTTCCCCTTCCCAGCATTGCCGGATCTTGTTGCCCTTGTGCCTAGAGAAAGCGTTTCCTGTGATTGCCTTACCAGTGTTTCCAGACCTTCTGCTATCACCATTGACTACAAACCTTGCCGCCTGCCCTGACCTTCTGCTACGTCTGACCTTGCCTCTGTCTAGTCCTTCTGTCCCACGCCTTCTCAGCAGTCAGCGAGGTTGAGCCGTTGCCGGTGGATACGACCTGGTTGCTACCGCCGCAGCAAGACCATCCCGCTTTGCGGCGGGCTCTGGTGAATACCAGTAGCAACCTAGAACCGGTCCACCGGTACGGTCCACTCCAATCCCTCGCTGACACAGAGGATCCACATCCGGCGGTTTCGCGTTACAATCAACGCTTATTCCGGCCGGAAGAAGCGTTGATTGTAACACGAAACCGCCGGCTGTTGCCCATTTTCTGATCGGTGTCAGCAGCGGCTGCTACTCCCACGTCACCGAGGAGGTCCGGAATCCGAGGCCGTGATACCCGTACTGTGCGGTGAGTGCAGGCTATGTTTTCTCTTTGATTGTACTCAGATAAGATATTACAATGCAACATTGCCATCTGCATGTCTCCAGAGCAAAGTCCCCATGTAGCCATAGCATAATAATGACAATTAGTCATAAAACATGGTCCCAACAAAAGAGCAGTCAATTGTATAAAGGGTTATAAAACTCCTTCAAAATGGAAATCCAACATGGAATATGGCAGAATATGATGGTTGTTTACAGTCAGCTGTGGGTAAGATACAGAGCCCATGTAAAGACAATAAAAAGGAGGATATACAAGTTGAGCAAGGTGTATGTCAGAACATCTGGAGAGAAGACTCACAGTCTGGAAAATAGAAAATGTCCAACAAAAGAAATGGACAGAAACAGAAGTCAAAGTCTGTGGGAGAACTGTAAGAAATCATCAGAACAAAATGGTATTTACACATGGAAAAGCCAAACAAAATCAGCACTAGCACCTTAAACTAAGAAAACAAGGAGGATACGGGGGCTTAAAGGGGTACTCCAGTGGAAAAAAAAATCAACTGGTGCCAGAAAGTTAAACAGATTTAAAAATGTTAATCCTTCCAGTACTTACCAGCTGCTGTACGCTCCACAGGAAGTTCTTTTCCTTTTGAATTTCTTTTCAGTCTGACCACAGTGCTCTCTGCTGACACCTCTGTCCATGTCAGGAACTGTCCAGAGCAGGAGAAAATCCCCATAGCAAACCTCTCCTGCTCTGGACATTTCCGGACATGGACAGAGGTGTCAGCAGAGAGCACTGTGGTCAGACAGAAAAGAACTACACAACTTCCTGTGGAGCATACAGCAGCAGATAAGTACTGGAAGGGTTAAGATTAATAACTAGAAGTAATTAACAAATATGTTTAACTTTCTGGCACCAGGTAATTTTAAAGAAATTGTTTTCCACCTAAGCATCATGTCTGGGGGAAACCAGGCACTGCCCATCACCTGCCCAATACCATCCCTACAATGATCATGGTGGGGGCAGCATCATGTCTGGGGGAAACCAGGTACTGCCCATCACCTGCCCAATACCATCCCTACAGTGATCATGGTGGGGGCAGCATCATGTCTGGGGGAAACCAGGTACTGCCCATCATCTGCCCAATACCATCTCTACAGTGATCATGGTGGGGGCAGCATCATGTCTGGAGGAAACCAGGTACTGCCCATCACCTGCCCAATACCATCCCTACAATGATCATGGTGGGGGCAGCATCATGTCTGGAGGAAACCAGGTACTGCCCATCACCTGCCCAATACCATCCCTACAGTGATCATGGTGGGGGCAGCATCATGTCTGGGGGAAACCAGGTACTGCCCATCACCTGCCCAATACCATCCCTACAGTGATCATGGTGGGGGCAGCATCATATCTGGGGGAAACCAGGCACTGCCCATCATCTGCCCAATACCATCTCTACAGTGATCATGGTGGGGGCAGCATCATGTCTGGAGGAAACCAGGTACTGCCCATCACCTGCCCAATACCATCTCTACAGTGATCATGGTGGGGGCAGCATCATGTCTGGGGGAAACCAGGTACTGCCCATCACCTGCCCAATACCCTCCCTACAGTGATCATGGTGGGGGCAGCATCATGTCTGGAGGAAACCAGGCACTGCCCATCACCTGCCCAATACCATCCCTACAGTGATCATGGTGGGGGCAGCATCATGTCTGGAGGAGACCAGGCGCTGCCCATCACCTGCCCAATACCATCCCTACAGTGATCATGGTGGGGGCAGCATCATGTCTGGGGGAAACCAGGCGCTGCCCATCACCTGCCCAATACCATCCCTACAGTGATCATGGTGGAGGCAGCATCATGTCTGGAGGAAACCAGTCACTGCCCATCACCTGCCCAATACCATCCCTACAGTGATCATGGCGGGGGCAGCATCATGTCTGGGGGAAACCAGGCACTGCCCATCATCTGCCCAATACCATCTCTACAGTGATCATGGTGGGGGCAGCATCATGTCTGGAGGAAACCAGGTACTGCCCATCACCTGCCCAATACCATCTCTACAGTGATCATGGTGGGGGCAGCATCATGTCTGGGGGAAACCAGGTACTGCCCATCACCTGCCCAATACCCTCCCTACAGTGATCATGGTGGGGGCAGCATCATGTCTGGAGGAAACCAGGCACTGCCCATCACCTGCCCAATACCATCCCTACAGTGATCATGGTGGGGGCAGCATCATGTCTGGAGGAGACCAGGCGCTGCCCATCACCTGCCCAATACCATCCCTACAGTGATCATGGTGGGGGCAGCATCATGTCTGGGGGAAACCAGGCGCTGCCCATCACCTGCCCAATACCATCCCTACAGTGATCATGGTGGAGGCAGCATCATGTCTGGAGGAAACCAGTCACTGCCCATCACCTGCCCAATACCATCCCTACAGTGATCATGGCGGGGGCAGCATCATGTCTGGGGGAAACCAGGAACTGCCCATCATCTGCCCAATACCATCTCTACAGTGATCATGGTGGGGGCAGCATCATGTCTGGAGGAAACCAGGTACTGCCCATCACCTGCCCAATACCATCCCTACAATGATCATGGTGGGGGCAGCATCATGTCTGGAGGAAACCAGGTACTGCCCATCACCTGCCCAATACCATCCCTACAGTGATCATGGTGGGGGCAGCATCATATCTGGAGGAAACCCGGCACTGCCCATCACCTGCCCAATACCATCCCTACAATGATCATGGTGGGGGCAACATCATGTCTGGAGGAAACCAGACACTGCCCATCACCTGCCCAATACCATCTCTACAGTGATCATGGTGGGGGCAGCATCATGTCTGGGGGAAACCAGGTACTGCCCATCACCTGCCCAATACCCTCCCTACAGTGATCATGGTGGGGGCAGCATCATGTCTGGAGGAAACCAGGCACTGCCCATCACCTGCCCAATACCATCCCTACAGTGATCATGGTGGGGGCAGCATCATGTCTGGAGGAAACCAGGCACTGCCCATCACCTGCCCAATACCATCCCTACAGTGATCATGGTGGGGGCAGCATCATGTCTGGAGGAAACCAGGCACTGCCCATCACCTGCCCAATACCATCCCTACAGTGATCATGGTGGGGGCAGCATCATGTCTGGAGGAGACCAGGCTCTGCCCATCACCTGCCCAATACCATCCCTACAGTGATCATGGTGGGGGCAGCATCATGTCTGGGGGAAACCAGGCGCTGCCCATCACCTGCCCAATACCATCCCTACAGTGATCATGGTGGAGGCAGCATCATGTCTGGAGGAAACCAGTCACTGCCCATGACCTGCCCAATACCATCCCTACAGTGATCATGGTGGGGGCAGCATCATGTCTGGAGGAAACCAGGCACTGCCCATCACCTGCCCAATACCATCCCTACAGTGATCATGGTGGGGGCAGCATCATGTCTGGAGGAAACCAGGCACTGCCCATCACCTGCCCAATACCATCCCTACAGTGATCATGCTGGGGGCAGCATCATGTCTGGAGGAAACCAGGTACTGCCCATCACCTGCCCAATACCATCCCTACAGTGATCATGGTGGGGGCAGCATCATGTCTGGGGAAAACCAGGCACTGCCCATCACCTGCCCAATACCATCCCTACAGTGATCATGGTGGGGGCAGCATCATGTCTGGAGGAAACCAGGCACTGCCCATCACCTGCCCAATACCATCCCTACAGTGATTATGATGGGGGGCAGTATCATGTCTGGGGGAAACCAGGCACTGCCCATCACCTGCCCAATACCATCCCTACAGTGATTATGGTGGGGGCAGCATCATGTCTGGAGGAAACCAGGCACTACCCATCACCTGTCCAATACCATCCCTACAGTGATCATGGTGGGGGCAGCATCATGTCTGGAGGAAACCAGGCACTGCCCATCACCTGCCCAATACCATCCCTACAGTGATCATGGTGGGGGCAGCATCATGTCTGGAGGAAACCAGGCACTGCCCATCACCTGACCAATACCATCCCTACAGTGATCATGGTGGGGACAGTATCATGTCTGGGGGAAACCAGGCACTGCCCATCACCTGCCCAATACCATCCCTACAGTGATCATGGTGGGGGCAGCATCATGTCTGGAGGAAACCAGGCACTGCCCATCACCTGCCCAATACCATCCCTACAGTGATCATGGTGGGGGGCAGCATCATGTCTGGAGGAAACCAGGCACTGACCATCACCTGCCCAATACCCATCTTCTAGAATGCATAAAAAGTATGGGCAACACTAGCAATACTAAAAACATGCGTGTAGCACCATTGCAAATGCAATATAGTGATTAAAAAAGAGAAAACGACAGCAAGGCAAAATAATGAATGAATGCCCTTAAATGACAAGAGAAAGATAATTAGAAAAAAACAATATACTGGTAAAAGTGTATTTTACTCTTGTCATTTGAGATGATTCAGACTACTAAGGGAATTTTGCACATGGGCATTAGCATTTGATATTTATCCATAGTGATTTTCTTATCATTATATATATGTTACCTATTGCTATTTTCTGGATTAGGGGTCCCATTGTTGGGATTCTAATTTTCCAGAGGGCGCACTATTTTGCCTCCACTATGTTTCATATAAGTTTTAAGTGATTTTAAATATCTTTGTCTCTTGCACATCATTATCAATAACATTTATGTGTTTTTATAATGTTACATGGTGTGGGGCTGACAGTTTTTCTTGTTTTTTTGTACTCAATGACAACATAGCATCTTGATCCAATTAAAGATTTGTGGTGGAATTTAAAAAAAATGGTCTATGACAAGACTTCATCCTGCAAAGCTGATCTGTCTATCCACAGGAAAGGTTACAGATAGCTTATCTGTAGGGGTGGGACCACTGGGATCCCCATCGTTTATGAGAATGGAGGTCAGTTGTTGCCAGAGTGAATGGAGTCACAGTGCGCTAGCTTGGCTACCACTCCATTTACTCTCTATAGGACTACCGAACATAGATGAATACAGCGCTCAGCTTTGTTCATTAGCCAATTAGACAATAAAAAGGAGCGGTGGCAGAGCATGCGCACTGTTGCTCCTTTTACTCTGGGTATAATGGACATCCAGTCTCATGATCAGTGGAGGGCCCAGTGTTTGGGGACCAATCAATTAGCAACCTATCAACTATCCTATGGTTTTTAGATAACTTTAAATGTTGGGATAACCCTTTAAAGGGGTACTCCGGCACTTAGACATCTTATCCCCTATCCAAAGGATAGGGGATAAGATGCCTGATCACGGGGGTCCCGCCGCTGGGAACCCCCATGATCTTGCACGCCGCACCCCGTTAAAATCAGTCCCCGGAGCGTGTTCGTTCTGGGTCTGATTACTGTTGATCATGGGGTCGGAGCATTGTGACCCTCAATGCAAGCCTATACGAGGGGGCGTGACATTGGTGGGGGGCTTGCATTGAGGGGGGCGGAGCGTGACATCACACAGGTCGGAGCCTTGACGTCACAATGCTCCGGCACCGTGATCGACAGTAATCAGACCCAAAGCGAACATGCTCCGGAGACTGATTTTAACAGGGTGCAGCGTGCAAGATCACGGTGGTTCCCAGCGGCGGGACCCCCGTGATCAGGCATCTTATCCTTTGGATAGGGGATAAGATGTCTAAGTGCTGGAGTACCCCTTTAAATATAGCTTTGTGCCATGTCTGTGATTTGTGTATTTTACCATACCTATTTACAGCAACTAGGTTTGACAATTGGTGAAATATGAAGGCAACCTACAGGAGGTATTAAATAGGAAATCTATCTAGGAAATATAGGGACAAGACAAGTGACGCCTTTTTGGGGAGAAAATACATATTTTCATTTTATGGGTTGCGCTGTCTCTGAGAACACCTGGGGAAGTCAATCTTCTAGTATAACTATGCAGAGGGCGTCCAATTAATTCCCAAATTGGAATATTCTGTCATCTGTCGCATGTTTTCCTCAATGACGAAGGTCACTGTCTTGTAACATAAAACCTCTATATTCACCGCAGCTGACGTGTGATAAGGGGTTATTAGCGTGATGAGCAGAGTCACTTATTATGATGAATCTGTAACACCTTTAACCCTGGGGGTCTGTTCTACTCCTTCATCAGTTCAGGTTTTGGTTTTAGTGGAGGCAAACCTGTAATCTGTCAAGAGTCAATAGAGAACATTTCCAGCAAGGGGTGTACGAACACCAACGACTGAATATATCTAGATATATTACCGGATATTTTCTTTTCGACTTAAAAATACTAAAGAAACGTAAAATATACAATGTTAGGGGGAGAGAGAGGGAGAGAAAGAGAGATAGATAGATATGAACTTTCTGAACACTAGAACAGTATTAACCCCTTCCCGCTATAGGACGTATGCATACGTCCAATCATCCGACACGTTCGCGCAATTGGATGTATTCACACTTCATAGCGATCTCCGGCACTACCGCGGGCAGCGCAGAAGATCGGCGACGGGACCCGGCTATCAATCACAGCCGGAGTCCCGTCGCAGCTGCTGGAGCCGCGATCGCGACGGTCCCGGCAGCATTAACCCCATAGATGCCGTGATCAATCCTGATCACGGCATCTATGGTGTTGACAGGGGGAGCGCTCTCCCCCTGTTCTCCAACGGCGATACAATCGCGGGTCGCTGTTGGTTGCTATGGAAGCAGGAGGTCAGATCATGACCCCCTGTCTGCCTGCTACGGAAGCCTGTGAGATCCAGCCAGAGGCTGTAGTGTGTGCAGCTCATCGGGTCATACTGTGCTGCAGTACAAATGTATTCCTGTAAAAAGTGTCAAAAGTAAAATAAAAAGTTATTTAATAAAAGTATAAAGTGTAAAAAAAAAAAGATCATATGCATAATAGGTATTACCACGTCCGTAATGACGTGTAATATAAAACTATAATGGAAATGATCCCACACGGTGAACGCCGTAAAAAAACATTTAAAAAAAAGCGCAAAATCTGCCAATTTTGGTACAAATAGCGAAATAATCAAAAGGTAGCACGTAGCACGTAGCACAAAAATGATACCAATAAAAAGTACAGCTCATCATGCAAAAAATAAGCCCTTACTCAATGGCGTCGGACAAAAAATAAAAAAGTTGCGGCTGTTGGAAAATGAATGGCAGAAAAAGAATTTTGCTCAGAAAAGGAAAAAGAACATAGAAAGCTATATAAAATGGGTATCGCCATAATTGTGCCAACCCACAGAATAAATCTAACATCACTTTTACCACACAGTGTACACCATTAAAAAAAAAAAAATTTTAAACGCCAGAAATTTTCCAGTTTTTCACAATATTTTGAAGTTTTTCACAAAAAATGCTTCATGTGTCAACAAAAATGCACCAGTTATATAAAGTACAATATGTCATGAAAAAACTATCTCAGAATCGATCTGCTCAGAAAAAGCGTTCTGAAGTTATTGCCATTTAAAGAGATACATGTCAAATAAAAATAAAAAGAGCCTGGTCAAAGAGGTAAAAAATGGGCCAGTCCTTAAGGGGTTAAAGGGGTTCTCCACTGCCCCAGCTTTTTGGAACATTTAGTTCCAAAAGCTGGGTGCGGGCTGCGGGGTCGTGACATCAAGGCCACGCCCCCTTGTTACATCACCCGACGCCCCCTCAATGCAAGTCTATGGGAGGGGGCGTACGCCCCCTCCCATAGACTTGCATTGAGGGGGCGTTTCCGTGACATCACAACCCCGCAGCCAACTTTCGGAACAAAATGTTCAGAAATCTGGGGCAGTGGAGTACCTGAAGGCCACTGTTACCCAACACACAGGGACCCCATGACCAATATGCTAATCCTGAAAATCCCAGAGTAGGTGTCTATTTCACACCATCCCCAAATTATTTAGAAAACTATCAAACTAAGTGCAACTTACACTAATATTGCATGTAATAGAGAAAAAACTAGTCACCACCCAACTCTGGCCCTCTGTCCAATAGATCTCTCCCAAACATTACCCAGGCTAAACTCAGGCCTAAGACCTTACGTAACTAACTAGCTAGAATTCTATTGTCTTGGCCATAGTACTAGGCTTCCGCCAAGTTTGAGTCTAGAATTAGGCTCTTAAAGAGTAGCTATCATTAACTAAACTTTCCCTAATCCCCCTCCCCATCTGTCCCTGACACTAACTACCTCTATCCCTGTATTTATTTTTATGTAAAACCCCATTTAATTACCTTTCTAATGGCATCTGTTTGCGAGGGCAAGAAGTGGGCATGGCCCAGCAGGCACAACATCATCTGAAGCCTGGCCGGCCGGCTTCCGCCCTTCTTCCTGCACTGAGAAGAGATATATGCAAGGAGTGGGGATATTTAAATTACACGTGCCGCGCGCGCAAGAGCACCGGCAGAGAGCAAGCTAAGGACGTGCATTTCGGACCACGATGGACCACGCTGCCCGGCCAGCAGTGGTCCGAACGTGCCCGACGTGAGGGGGGAAATGATTCCTTGACCATGTAGGGTGACACCTAATGGCCAGGATTACAAATGTAAAATAAAGTGTGAAAAGGAGATTTTTTAACATTTACCGTAAAATCTTTTTCTCGAAGGATCCATTGGGGGACACAGACCGTGGGTGTATGCTGCTGTCTCTAGGAGGTATGACACTATGGTAACAAAGAAGTCGGCTCCTCCCAGCAGGATATACCCGCCTCCAGGCCCTGAGGTAATCAGTTTTACTACCAGAGCAATAGGAGAGGACCGACAGGTCAAGGAAAAAACACGAACTGTCCAAGAACCAGAAGAAAAGATATAACTGAACACACCCTCAGACAGAGAACCAAAGAGAAACCCAAAAGGGTGGGAGCTGTGTCCCCCAATGGATCCTTCGAGAAAGAGATTTTACGTTAAGTGTTAAAAAATCTCCTTTTCTCTATCGGCTCCATTGGGGGACACAGACTGTGGGACGTACCAAAGCCGTCCCTTGGGTGGGCAGATAATCAGTCAGGCAGACGGCTGTTCCACTGCCGCCTGTAGCAGTTTACGGCCCAGACTAGCATCAGCCGATGCGAAGGTATGAACCCGGTAGAACCTCGAGAAAGTGTGCAAAGACGACCAAATAGCCGCCTTGCAATCTGCGAGGCCGAGGCTTTGTTCTGGAGAGCCCAGGATGCCCCAACAGAAAAATGTAGAATGAGCCACAACCCTGAAGGGAGGAATCTTCCCCCTACAGCGATAGGCTTCCGAAATGGCAGACCGGATCCACCGAGAAGTAGTAGCCTTGGAAGCAGGTTGTCCCTTACGACAACCTTCCGTAAGGACAAAAAAGGAATCGCACTGACGAAACGAAGAAGAGATAGATAATACCTAACAGCCCAAACCACATCCAGTTTGTGGAGTAAATGCTCCCTAAAATGAGAAGGAGCGGGACAAAAGGACGGAAGAACAATGTCCTCATTGAGATGAAAGTCCGAAACAACCTTAGGCAAAAAGGAAGGATCTGACCGGAAGACAACCTTGTCCTGGTGAAGCACCAGAAACAGAGAACGGCAGGAGAGAGCTGCCAATTCAGACACTCTCCGAATAGAGGTGATAACAAAAAGAAAACACCACTTTCCAAGAAAGGAGGCGCAGGGATACCTCCCCAAGGGGTTCAAAAGGTTCACCTTGGAGTACCCCTAGAACCAGATTCAAGTCCCAAGGGGGAGAAGGTGACCAATAAGGAGGGGCAGCATGCGCCACTCCTTGAAGGAAGGTCCGGACATGAGAATTAGAAGCCAGAGGATGCTAAAAAGGATAGAAAGGGCCGAAACCTGACCCTTAAGGGAACTGAGAGACAACCCCAGTTCCAATCCTGACTGCAAGAAAGAGAGAAGACGGGAAACCGAAAAGGTAACAGGACACAAGACCTGAGCTTCACACCAACTAAAATAAGACTGCCAGGTACGGTGATAAATTTTTGCCGAGGAGGACTTATGAGCCCTGAGCATGGTGCAAATGACTTGGGAAGAGAAACCGCGGCTCTCAAAACCACGTTCTCGACCGCCACGCCATAAAAGCAGAGACGGTAATAGGGGTGGCACAGGAAACCTGAGATAGGAGGTCTGGACGATAGGGAAGGCGCAACGTTAAGTTGTTCAGGAGCCTGACCATGAGGACGTATCATGCCCGCCGGGCCCAGGCTGGCCCACTAGAATGGTGGAAACGTCCCACTGAGAGTTTCCTCAGGACCCCGAAAAGAGAAGAAAGGGAGGAAACAGATAAGGTAGGGCAAAGCCCAGCCACCGAATAGACAAGGTAGGGCAAGGCTCAACCAAGAGAGAGGAACGCTTCGGTTGTGGCGGGACAAGCTGAGGTCCCCGCCTGGAGCACCCCAGGGGTTGCAGATGACAGCAAAAACCCCTGGATGTAGGGACCAGTGGCCTTGGACGACTGAGGACCGGCAGAGAGGATCACATCCCAGGGACAGCCAGACTGAAGATAGCTGAGATGGTCGGAAACCTGAGTTCCGCCCAGGAGAGAAATTCCCAAGAAGCAAGCAAAGAAAGAATTGCCCTAGGCCCCAAAATTTTGAAGGGGAAAAGGCTTCTCGGGTGGTCCCTGAAAACAACTCTCCAGCCTGACAGACTGGCAGAGATGGACAGGAAGGAACACCCAAGGAAAAAATGGGGGGGGGGGGAAACGAAGCCACCATAGAAGGGACCGACAAGAGTGACGAGAGAGAACGATCCTGTGGCCGAGACACAATGGAGACCTGTCACACCGGAAGAAAATCACCAGTGGAAGAGGTCGGTAATGAAACTGGGCAAATGGCACGGCCTCCACGGCCGCCGCCAATCGACCCAGGACATCCATGCAAAAGCGAATGGAAACTGGAGCAGGGAGCCAAAGTCATCAGACTCTTGAAAAGAGTCGGCGGAGTCGAAAGTGGGCAGAGGCCGCATCGAACTGGAGCCCCAGGAGAGCGGTTGGGCTTGTCCCAAATGACTATCCAACCGAAGTGAGACAAGGTCTGGAGGTTGAGACTACGACTCTCCAGGATCTGGGTCCTGGCTGGAGCTCAGATCAGGAGGTAGTCCAAATAAGGAATCACAGAAACAACTGTTGTCCGTAAAAAGGCTATCACAGGCGCCAGGACTTTGGTAAAGGTCCGCGGAGAAGTGGCCAGACCGAAATGGATAGCCACAATAGAAAATGACCGTCCGGAACTGCAGAGCAGAGGTACCGCTGATGACCGGGAAACAATGAGAAGTGGAGGCAGGCATCCTTGATGTCCACCAAGGAACGAAAACTCCCCTTGAACCATGGACGCCAGCACCGAACGGAGAGACTCCATTCGGGATGGGAACGCAAGATGCTGGCTGAGATACTCGAGAACCAAGACTGGGCGAACAGAAACGCCTTTCTTGGAGACCACAGAGAGGTTGGAATAAACCTTGAAAACGTTCACCTGAAGCTGCATGTCCAGGCACCCCGGAGGGTAAGAGGTGACCAACCACCCAAGAGAGGTCGACGGGTGGGGGCAGAGGAAGGCCTACGGGTGCCTGATGGGGCCGCCAAACGGCTGGAATGGATAGCCGACCTCCGCGAGGAATGGGATTGGAAAGAGGAGCCCTCTTTCCATGAAGGCACCTGGCTGGTGTTACGCCGAGCGCTTCGGGTCCCTGCTCCTCCCCGGAGCGCTCACGGCGTCTCTCTCTCTGCAGCGCCCCGGTCAGACCCGCTGACTGGGAGCGCTGCACTGACATTGCCGGCGGGGATGCGATTCGCATAGCGGGACGCGCCCGCTCGCGAATCGCATCCCAAGTCACTTACCCGTCCCGGTACCCGGCTGTCATGTGCTGGCGCGCGCGGCTCCGCTCTCTAGGGCGCGCGCGCGCCAGCTCTCTGAGACTTAAAGGGCCAGTGCACCAATGATTGGTGCCTGGCCCAATTAGCCTAATTAGCTTCCACCTGCTCCCTGGCTATATTACCTTACTTCCCCTGCACTACCTTGCCGGATCTTGTTGCCTTGTGCCAGTGAAAGCGTTTCCTTGTGTGTTCCTAGCCTGTGTTCCAGACCTCCTGCCGTTGCCCCTGACTACGATCCTTGCTGCCTGCCCTGACCTTCTGCTACGTCCGACCTTGCTCTTGTCTACTCCCTTGTACCGCGCTTATCTCAGCAGTCAGAGAGGTTGAGCCGTTGCCGGTGGATACGACCTGGTTGCTACCGCCGCTGCAAGACCATCCCGCTTTGCGGCGGGCTCTGGTGAATACCAGTAGCAGCTTAGAACCGGTCCACCGACACGGTCCACGCCAATCCCTCTCTGGCACAGAGGATCCACCTCCAGCCAGCCGAATCGTGACAGCTGGATCCTTTGTTGGTACCCTTTGTTGGTACCAAAGGTCCGCAGAACCGGAAGGAAAGTGGTTCTGTGAGTCTTACCAGAGGTAATAAAGAACTCTTTTTCCGCCCGTTGCCTCACTTCCTGAAGGTGGCGTCCTCATTCCAGGCTTAAAGCCACATGAAGGGATGGTGGCTACCAGGTAGCTTGTGGTAAAGGTGGCTGCGCATGGAAGCAGAACACAGAAAAAATCTCCGGCTGCGGAGCATCGGAGAGCTAGATTAAATAAATCCTCCGGAGGGATCTTGAAGACTACCCTGGCGGAGTTGGAAGACCATACTAAAAGGGCCTTTGACACCCAGGCAGAAGCAAAAGCAGGAAGAACCTGATGCCTCAAGGGCAGAGATTGCCAAAATATCCACCTTCAAGTCCGCTGGATTCTTGAAAGCAGCCGCATCAGCCAACGGCTGTGTAGGCGCCTTAGAGAGGCGGGAGACCGGCAGATCCACAGTTGGTGAGGAGGTCCACCGAGCAATGAGGTCCTTGGCGAAGGAGTACCGCGCTTGAACCTTCTTCGTTTCCTGAAACTTCTTGTTAGGGTGACTTCAGACGGACACCCGCAGGGGGCGTAAAATTCAGTGTGAGAGCTGAAAGTCTTGAATGCCGGTCGGGCACGAAGAAAGGAGACTTCTGGAGCCACGTCCAAAGTTCCTGGGTCCTTTAGATGGAAGGTGTCTCTTATGGCCTCAACCACGGAGTACACCACATCAGGCACATCCGTGCGGTCCTCTGAGTCGGAGGCCGAATCAGAAATCTCGTCCACAAGTTCTCCAGGTGAATTGGAACGAGGTGAGGCAGCCCTGGAAGAGGTCGGACACGATGAAAGGAAACTTCTGGACCACGTCCGAAGTTCCTGGGTCCTTTAGCTGGAAGGTGTCTCTTATGGCCGCAACCAATGAGTACACCACATTAGGCACATCCATGCTGTCCTCTGAGTCGGAGGCCAAATCAGAAACTTCTTCCACAAGTTCTCCAGGTGAATGGGAACGGGTGAGGCGGCCCTGGAAGAGAGAGAGAGACGGACCTGGTACGCGGGTCTCGAGAGCCAGAGCGGGAGCATTCTCTAAAGGAGCGACGCTTGCTACAGGTCGGAGTAACGGGGCGATGCCTGCGAGGGGAGCGCCCGTGCCTGCCAGAAGACTCGGGGGATGAGTCAGATGACACACCCCTATGATGCTGCGAGAGCCCCATCCAAACTGCCACTGCTCCCCTCAGTAATAAAGGGCCCCATGTCCAGGCCAGCCCCATTAGACCCATGAGAAAGGTGGGCCAAAAACTGAGGGTCTCCAGATGTTGCAAATCTGCACCTAAGGAGAAAGGGAAATATACTCACCTCAGTCAGAAGAACTTACCTCATGAAGTCTTCCTATGAAGTCTTCAGCCAGCTTTTATCACTTGCATCATACCAGGCTACCATGTGCGAGCGAGGCGAGCAGGGAGATAGGGTGACCCGGACCCATGAGGTACAACCCCAGGCGCTGACCGTTGGCGAGAGGGGATGAACAGCGCATATACGCAATGTCTGTGCCCCCTTACTCGCAATGGGAAAACAGGGAACCGGAGTCCCTGAGCCCCCACCTGAAAACAAGAAAGAAAATGGAATAAAAAACACATTCCCTAACTAGGAAAATAAAAAAACATAAGACCTGGTCTGGAGAGAACTCCAGACCATGTCCACCTCCTGCAGACACTAAGCTTAAAACTGATTAGCTCAGGGCCTGGAGGCGGGTATATCCTGCTGGGAGGAGCCAACTTTTTTGTTGCCATAGTGTCACCTCCTAGAGACAGCAGCACACACCCACGGTCTGTGTCCCCCAATGGAGCCGGTAGAGAAAGAAAGATTTTTTTTATTTTTTTTTTATGACATATATTAGAAAGATTTTTATTTAGGAATAATCTATTGAATTAAAAAAAAATTATGTTTAACCCCTTAAGGACCAAGGACGTACCGGTACGTCCTTGGTCCTGCTCTTCTGATATAACGCGGGGTTACACAGTAACCCCGCGTCATATCATGGCGGGCCCGGCGTCATAGTGAAGCCGGGACCCGCCTCTAATAGCGTGCAGCGCCGATCGCGGCGCCGCGCGCTATTAACCCTTTAGCCGCGCGCTCAGAGCTGAGCCGCGCGGCTAAAAGTGAAAGTGAAAGTTCCCGACTAGCTCAGTCGAGCTGTTCGGGATAGCCGCGGCTAATCGCGGCATCCCGAACAGCTGACAGGACAGCGGGAGGGCCCCTTCCTGCCTCCTCGCTGTCCGATCGCCGAATGACTGCTCAGTGCCTGAGATCCAGGCATGAGCAGTCATGCGGCAGAATCGTTGATCACTGGTTTCTTATGAGAAACCAGTGATCAACATAGAAGATCAGTGTGTGCAGTGTTATAGGTCCCTATGGGATAACAATGATCAGTGTGTGCAGTGTTATAGGTCTCTATGGGATAACAATGATCAGTGTGTGCAGTGTTATTGGTCCCTATGGGACCTATAACACTGCAAAAAAAAGTGGAAAAAAAAGTGAATAAAGATCATTTAACTCCTCCCCTATTAAATGTTTGAATCACCCCCCTTTTCCAATTTAAAAAAAAACACAGTGTAAATAAAAATAAAAATAAACATATGTGGTATCACCGCGTGCGGAAATTTCCGAATTATAAAAATATATCATTAATTAAACCGCTCGGTCAATGGCGTGCGCGCAAAAAAATTCCAAAGTCCAAAATAGTGCATTTTTGGTCACTTTTTATATAATTTAAAAATGAATAAAAAGTAATCAATAAGTCCTATCAATGCAAAAATGGTACCATTAAAAACTTCAGATCACGGCGCAAAAAATGAGCCCTCATACCGCCCCATACACGGAAAAATAAAAAAGTTATAGGGGTCAGAAGATGACAATTTTAAACGTATTAATTTTCCTGCATGTAGTTATGATTTTTTTCAGAAGTCCGACAAAATCAAACCTAAATAAGTAGGGTATCATTTTAATCGTATGGACCTACAGAATACATATCAGGTGTCATTTTTACCGAAAAATTTACTACGTAGAAACGGAAGCCCCCAAAAGTTACAAAACAGCGTTTTTTTTTCAATTTTGTCGCACAATGATTTTTTTTCCCGCTTCACCATAGATTTTTGGGCAAAATGACTGACGTTATTACAAAGTAGAATTGGTGGCGCAAAAAATAAGCCATCATATGGATTTTTAGGTGTAAATTTGAAAGAGTTATGATTTTTTAAAGGCAAGGAGCAAAAAACGAAAATGCAAAAACGGAAAAACCTCCGGTCCTTAAGGGGTTAATGAGAGTACCCATTAAAGCCCAACACTTTTCTATCCCTAGCAGACATTTGCAGAACCTACTTCTCCCAAGGTTATTAAATGTTTAGCCCATATCACCTCAGTGGCAGCATGCATGAATCTATGTGAGCTGTTCACCTCCATGGTTAAGAAGACTATCCCAACCCCCTCCCCAGTGTATAGGTGAACTCACTGTCTGACACTCCACTGGCCTCATTACATAACCTTCATGGTACATCTCAAGTCAATGGGTACTTGCTGGACCTGAAAATGGGAAACAAGGAAGCATGGAAAGAGGTAAATAATGGAAAGGGGGAAGGAACTCAGGATGGAAAGAAAGAAGGGAAAGAAGAAAGAAAAAAAAAGAGGAAAAAAATTGTCATGTTTAAATTGTTCTGAGGGTTTTTTTCTGACCTTCCAGGATATTATATCTCCTTTTTGCTTTACATGTATGTAGTTAAAAGATGTGCTGGCATTCAGTAGAACATACAGAGCTCACACCGTTGAGACAATCATTATATCATTCCATAACACATCATAGGCCTAGATATATACCCTTCAAGGTATATCTTAAGACACTAGGCTCTTCCAGAACTTAATAAATAAGAATGAAAGAAATGAAGGAAGGCAGTAAATAAGGTAAGAAAGGTAAAGGAAGGCAAGAAAAGGTTAGAACAGAACATAAGAATGGAAGAAAAGGAAAGGACGAAACAAAGAAAGGGAAGAAGAGGAGAGGACAAAACAAAGGAAGGGAAGACAAGGAAACAAAAGAAAGGGAAGAAGAGGAGAGGACGAAACAAAGGAAGGGAAGACAAGGAAACCAAAGAAAGGGAAGAAAAGGAAAGGACAAAACAAAGGAGAGAAGAAAAGGAACGGATGAAATAAAGGAAGGGAAGAAAATGAAAGGATGAAACAAAGAAAGGGAAGAAGAGAAGAGGATGAAACAAAGGAAGGGAAGACAAGGAAACAAAAGAAAGGGAAGAAAAGGAAAGGATAAACAAAGGAAGAGAAGAAAAGGAAAGGAAGAAACGAAGGAA
This sequence comes from Hyla sarda, assembly GCF_029499605.1. Taxonomy (NCBI): domain Eukaryota; kingdom Metazoa; phylum Chordata; class Amphibia; order Anura; family Hylidae; genus Hyla; species Hyla sarda. The sequence continues at coordinate 18,695,316 of NC_079191.1, forward strand.
GAGAAGAAAAGAATAAACAAAGGAAGAGAAGAAAAGGAAAGGACGAAACGAATGAAGAAAAGGAAAGGAAAGGATAAACAAAGGAAGAGAAGAAAAGGAAAGGACGAAACGAAGGAAGAGAAGAAAAGTAAAGGACAAAAGGAAGAAAGGGAAGAAAATAAAAGGACAAAAGGAAGGAAGGGAAGAAAAGTGAAGGACAAAACAAAGGAAGAGAATAAAAGGAAAGGATGAAACAAAGGAAGGGAAGAAAAGGAAAGGAGGAAAAGAAGACAGAAGAAAAGAAAAGAAGGAATGGAAGGAAGGAAAGGAGGAAAGGAAGGAAGGGCGGAGGAAGAAAAAAGAACACAAGGAAGGAAGGGAAGAAAAGGAAAGGAGGAAACAAAGCAAGGGATAAAAAGGAAAGGAGGAAATGAAAGAAGGGAAGAGAAGCAAAAATTAAGGATGAGAAGGGGGGGAAAACATTGTCATTTTGAAACTGTCCATTAAATGTAGAATGCATCTGGCACTACTACCTCCTGTTGATAGGGGTACATACATGGCTCCACATTAGCTTAAATGGACGGCACAGTCACTATATGGCATGCCTATACTGGTGGTGCTCAGCATAAAACAGTTCCCAGCCAACCAATCTATTCTTCTCAAGGTAAAGACATGATGCGGCAACTCACCATTTGCTGCTTTCAGGCTTTTTATTTATTCATCAAATATGTGGGTAAAAACCTGTACTTAGAGGTAAGTATTCTGACCTTCTAGCATAGGAGATCTCCTCACTCCTTTACTTGCATAAAACAACTTAGCAGACATTAGCACATACAGAGCTCACACCATCGAAACAGTCATTATATCATCCTCTTGGTTCATAGGGTGTCTGGACAAGGTCTCGTTAATGAGATCACTGCGGCTATACGTTATTGGAGCAAGCGCTCTATAAAAAGAACATGAGCTGATCCTTTAGGTTATAACAAGGCATCATGGAAAAGCCATCGGGAGCACATGTATGTTTTCTTCTCTATCCGCTAATAGCGCTGCTTGAACCCTGAGCACAGAGGGGGGGGGGGATTCAATAAAGGGGTACTCCGGCGCTAAGACATCTTATCCCCTTTTAATAATGCTGTCAACAGTCAGTTTTGTAAGCCAATACAAGAAAAGGGAAAAGGCAACAAGAGGTGTGCCCCTAGTGAGGACCGTTTAAAACAATGGAATGAAGATGAAAAGAATGATGGGTCCATACCACTAGGTGCTGCGCTCAGAGCACAACACCTGCAGTAGCGTCTTGGGATAATGAAAAGACTGGACCGCTGCCACGAGGAGCTTCCCGGGGTGACGTCAGTTTCTCCGGTGGAAGTGCAATAGGAGAAGTATTCAAAAAGGTTGTCCCCCTCAATCAAGGCGCTGGTCCAAGGATGGGTGCAATTATTTTATATCATTACATAAAAGCAACGCGTTTCGACTCCGGACAGGAGTCTTCATCAGGCAGTTTTGTAAGCCAAGTCAAGGCTGGTGTAGATTTGCACCTAATTAAGCACAGTTGCGACCAAAGATGCCACAAACTGAAAAGTCGCATATGATAAATTCCTTACCACTGCAGGATATCACCTGAAATCATGACTTGGTATGTTCTTTTAGGAAAACCTTTCTAAAGCAAAAGTCAGAATGAAAAGCCTCAAAACAGCAACTGAGACAAACTGTGAGACAAATGTCACCACAAAACCAGGGTAAACCCAATGATAAATTCCCCCCAGAATCTTTTGGGGAAATTTATCAAAACCCGTCCAGAGGGAAAGTTGCAGAGTTGCCCATAACAACCAATCAGATCGCTACTTTCATTTTTTTTTTAACCCCTTAACGACGAAGGACATAAATGTATGTCCTAGTGAGGTGGTACTTAACGCACCAGGATGTATATTTACGTTCTATGCATAACCGCGAGCATTGGAGCGGTGCTCGCGTCATGCACAGCAGGTACCGGCTGCTAATAGCAGCCAGGGACCCGCCTGTAATGGCGGACATCCATGATCGCGCGGATGTCTGCCATTAACCCCTCAGATGCCGTGATCAATACAGATCACGGCATCTGCAGCATCGCGGTACTTTGAATGGATTATCGGATCGCCCGCAGCGCTGCCGTGGCAATCCAATCATCCAGCATGGCGGCCGGAGGTCCCCTCACCTTGTTCCGGCCGTCTCCCGGGGTCTTCTGCTCTGGTGTGAGATCGAGCAGACCAGAGCAGAAGATGACCAATAATACTGATCAGTGCTATGCCCTATACATAGCACTGAATAGTATTAGCAATCGAATGATTGCTATAAATAGTCCCCATGGGGACTATTAAAGTGTAAAAATAAAAGTAAAAAAATGTGAAAAGCCATATGGTCAATTAAGGCATTTAGCTATTATAGAAGGGGGTCTCCTACTCAGGACCTCCCATGAACTTCAGAGGTCTCTCAGCTTACAATGGCCTATGATTACAATACTTTCAACATATAATGGTCTTTTCTGGACCATTGTAACTTGAAACCAGAGCCAACATACAATGCTATGAAAAGTCCACATCTGCGAAACGTTTCAATGGCCGGATGAACCAACCAATCAGAATAGGCGTTTCATTGGTAAAACCCCTGTATTACTTAAAGGGGTACTCCGGTGGAAAACATTTTATTATTTTTTTTTAAATCAGCTGGTGCCTGAAAGTTAAACAAATTAATAAATAGATCACTAATACGGATAGTTAAAGATTAATAAGTAGATAATTAATACAGATAAAGCAAGCATATAAACATCTGCTGGGAGTTGTAATCACTGTCTATGTAGAGGACAGGAGCTTCTTCAGGGTCCTGTACAGAACACACAATGTCCTAAAAAAGTAACATGGAGCCGTCCTCACCTGGTGTCCAAAGGAGCAGCTAACCCTGGTACAGGTAAAGTGTACAGAACATGTAATACCTCCCTGTACTGTAGGGGGCGCTACCAGACACAAGACAGTGCATACACTTCCAGTCATGCCCCCTCTCATAGACTTGCATTGAGGGGGTGGAGCGTGATGTCACAAGAGGGCAGAGTCATGAACTCACGATACTCCTGCCCCGTAGTCGTGACCCTTCAGACATGGAGCGATCATCGCTCGGTGCCGCAAACACAGGTGGGGGCTGCCTGGGAGACAGCGGCGGGACCCCCATGATTAGACATCTTATCACCTATCCTTTGGATAAGGGATAAGATGACTAGGGGCAGAGTACCCCTTTAAAGGGGTTCTCTGGTGGAAAACAATTTCTTTTCAACTGGTTTCAGAACATTAAACAGATTTGTGAATTGCTTCTATTTAAACATTTTAATTCTTCCAGTACTTATCAGCTGCTGTATGCTCCAGAGGAAGTTGTGTAGTTCCAGAGCAAGTTGTGTAGTTCCATGTTGTGTAGTTCCAGAGCACTGTGGTCAGACAGAAAAGAACAACACAACTTCTTCTGTAGTATACAGAAGCTGTTAAATAGAAGCAATTTACAAATCTATTTAATGTTCTGGAACCAGTTGATTTGAAAAAAATAGTTTTCCACCGGATAACCCCTTTAAAGGGGTACTCCGGCCCTAAGACAATGCCACTAAGGCGATGCCACCCTAGCACTACACAGGCTACAGGACGCTATACTTTAATTGTTTTGTGGACCTGAGGAAGGCACTTGCTAGTGCCGAAACGCGTTGTCCTTTGACTTGAACTTCAACAAACTGTCCTGTTCTACCGTGGCGTCGTCCGGATTTCTTTCCTTAACAGCAGTAGCGCTCGTTCCAACCCCATTTTTGTGTTCACTTTTCTTCCTGCCTCTTTTACATATAAAAAGTTTCTGTAAATGACAGGTACCATTTAAGAACAGGATCCATTAAAGAACAGGATTCAGTTGTTTTTTTTGTCACCTAGAAGAGTAACAGAAGACAACAGGATAAGCATCCTGTGTATAAGGTGCCTTATTTTCTAACCTTGAAAGAAAAAGGACACATAAACAGGATGCAAAATCGTGCTGTAAAACCAGTCTTCCCAGCAAATGGTTTTCGATTAAGGGGTATGGCAGAAGAATTTAAAAACCAGCTGCTGCCGTATCCCCACCGGACCCACACCGCACCCCATTCATTTCAATGAGCCAAACTGAGTCAGATAGCACATTTTGGAACTGTATCAGTTTTTATTGCCTTACTGAAAACTATGGTCTGCTGTGGTTTCAGTCTGGCAATAAAAACTGATACGAATGGGGTACGGCGCGGGTATGGCAGGGATATGGCAGCAGCCATATGCCCAATTTGTGGTGTGAAAGCCCCCTTAGATACCTTAGACTTCTATGGGTTTCAAAATCTCAGTTCCTCTTTACCAGCTCGTCCACTTTGATTAGTAGTTTGTGGAGTTGAGTTCGAGAATGTTTTGCTGCTCCTAGAAATGCTCATGTACCCTTGAAAAACAGATAACACCCTTACCCTGTGCCCACAAATATTGCTATACAGTAAGTATAGTGCCATCCGTTCCCATATTCTAAAAGAAATGTGCAAAACAGAAACCATTTGGCTTCTATGTAAGTCGATTACTTAAAGTATAAAAATTGTCCCCCATACTGCCGGCAGTAAAAAAAAATAAAGATGTACATACCTTCCCCCGCTCCCCCGGGGCCTCCGGTAACCGTCTCCAGTCTCCGCCATGATCCTCTTCCTGTTTGCCAGTGGTCGAAGAGTCTTACTGCGTTCAGCCAATCACCGGCCACAGTGAAGTCCCGGCTCGGCCAGCGATAGGCTGAGCGGCAGTGGGATGTTTTCGGCCCCGGTAGCAGGTGCCGGTGTAGTGAAGAATTTTGTGTCCTGAAGCGTTCTCACACTGCCGCTCAGCCAATCGCCGACGGAGCCGGGACTTCACTGCGGCCGGTGATTGGCTGAGCGCAGTATGATTCATCCGACCACCGGCAACCAGGAAGAGGATCGCGGCGGAGACTGGAGCCGGTTACCGGAGGCCCCGAGGGTGCGGAGAAGGTATGTACATCTTTATTTTTTTTACTGCCGGCAGTATGGGGGACAATTTTTATACTCTGGAGTTCTCCTTTAATCCTAGAACAGTACTGCATTTCTGTATTTTAACCTACATTATTTGGTACGAAAGGAGAAGGGGGATAGACTTCTTTATTAGAAATTAAAGGGGTATTCCAGGCAAAACCTTTTTTATATATATATATATATATATATATATCAACTGGCCCCGGAAAGTTAAACATATTTGTAAATTACTTCTATTAAAAAATCTTAATCCTTCCAATAGTTATTAGCTTGTGAAGTTTTTTGTCTAACTGCTCAATGATGATGTCACGTCCCGGGAGCTGTGCATGATGGGAGAATATCCCCATAGGAGCTGGACAGCTCCCGAGACGTGAGTCATCAGAGAGCAGTTAGACAGAAAACAACAACTCAACTTCAGAAGCTAATAACTATTGGAAGGATTAAGATTTTTTAATAGAAGTAATTTACAAATCTGTTTAACTTTCCGGAGCCAGTTGATATATATATATATATATATATATATATATATATATATATATATATATAAAAGTTTTGGCCTGGAATACCCCTTTAAGAGAATCTGTGGTAACAGAATCAGTGACACGATTTTAGATTGTCTAGAGGCAGTGGGCAAACAACAGGGTCATTAAGTGGCCACATAAAACCATCAACTACATAACATAAATGTAGTGCATATGAAAAACGTTCGTACATTTCATACTCCATTACCATAAACATACTATACAAGGATAAATATACAGTCACCTATAGATCCATACATATTAACAGACAGACACACACACCTCATGAATTGCTGAGAGAAAAAGCAGTAAAAAACAAACAAAAATTTACGGTGCTTGTTGGTAAAATGCGCCATAAAAACACAGAAACCGAATTGGTTAGAGCAACACTTGTCAAAAGAGAATCATCACTGAGGACAAGTCAACTTTTGTAATAGGAAAAAGAGAATGTCCAGCGCTCGACTCGGGAACACTGTTTTATTTAGGGTCCACGGGAGAACATACAGGAACACGGAGATGTGTGACGCGTTTCGGCCTGTGTCACCAAGCCTTAGTCATACATGTATTCCCGTAAGAGATAAAATAGATTATTACTACAAATAAAACCAGGCAGGATTTTATAACCTAACGCTCTAGCACCGCTCGGTCTGAAGGACTGCGGGAATCTGCAGAATAAACACTATTATCATTTATTGGTAACTACAGTGTTTAGGATTTATAGTCACATTGGTTTAATAGATGGTTCTCGAATGTTTTTTGCATGTTTAGTTAGGTTGTGTATATTCATCTCTCTCTATCTATCTCATATCTATCTAAATAGAAAAGCGGAGCAGCACAACCAAACTGAGAAAGAAAGCAAATGGCGGGTGCCGGCTGATAGTTGTCCCAGGTCACGGGGCAATCCAGAATATCCACACCACAAAGAGGTTCTGCAGCACTCCAAAATAGGTGAAACTTAAGTGACGTTTATTGGCCTGACAGCCCAGTGATCCTGGCAAAGTATTTAAACAGTGATATACAATAATTAATAAATATATATATCACTTGTATAAGTACTTTGTCAGTATCACTGGATGTTAAGCTTGAAAAAGGCTGCAAGTGGGCAAGAGGGCAGCCGAAACGTCGCTATGCTGTCAGGCCAATAAACTTCACTTAAGTTTCACCTATTTTGGAGTGCTGCAGAACCTCTTTGTGGTATAGATATCTATCTATCTATCTCTATCTATCTATCTATGTATCTCATATCTGTATATCTCATATCTATCTATCTAATATCTATATATCTCTATCTCATATCTATCTCATATCTATCTATCTCATATCTATCTATCTATCTATCTATCTCATATCTATCTCATATCTATCTCATATCTATCTCATATCTATCTATCTATCTCATATCGATCTATCTCATATCTATCTATCTATCTATCTATCTCATATCTATCCATCTCATATCTATCTAGCTATCTATCTATCTCATATCTATCTATCTCATATCTATCTATCTATCTATGCAAAGAAGCAGCGGCACACCAATTTCCAAGTGAAAAGAATGGATGGCTTTTATTTCAACCAAACATCTATAGGAGCGACGTTTCGCCTGTCTCACACAGGCATTGTCAAGCGGCTTGACAATGCCTGTGTGAGACAGGCGAAACGTCGCTCCTATAGATGTTTGGTTGAAATAAAAGCCATCCATTCTTTTCACTTGGAAATTGGTGTGCCGCTGCTTCTTTGCATAACTACTTTGGACCTGGGACCGGGTTATCCAGCGTGCACCCCCCTCTTCTACGTGTGCTGCCAAAAATTTCTTCTCAATATCTATCTATCTATCTATCTCATATCTATCTATCTATCTTATATCTATCTATCTATCTATCTCTCATATCTATCTATCTCATATCTATCTAGAAAAGCAAGTGGAGCAGCACTCTCGAATAGGAATAGGTGCAGTGGGTGCAGGCTGTGGATGGGCCCTGGTCCTCGAGCCCCAATTAGATACAGCAACCAAGTAGACGCAGCAGCACTCCAGCGTAGTGAAAATAGTGACTTTTATTTATCACCAAGATGCAATAGCGACGTTTCAACCACCTCACGTGGCCGTCCTCAAGCAATCTATCCTCATATCTATCTATCCATCTCATATCTATCTATCTCATATCTATCTATCTCCTATCTATCTATCTCCTATCTATCTATGTCATATCTATCTATCTCATATCTATCTATCTATCTATCAACCTCATATCTATCCATCTCATATCTATCTATCTCATATCTATCTATCTATCAACCTCATATCTATCCATCTCATATCTATCTATCTCGTATCTATCTATCTCATATCTATCTATCTATCTCATATCTATCTATCTATCAACCTCATATCTATCCATCTCCTATCTATCTATCTCATATCTATCTATCTCATATCTATCTATCTCATATCTATCTATCTATCTATCTCATATCTATATATCTCATATCTATCTATCCATCTCATATCTATCTATCCATCTCATATCTATCTCATATCTATCTATCTATCTATCTATCTATCTATCTCTATCTATCTATCTCATATCTATCTCATATCTATCTATCCATCTCATATCTATATATCTCATATCTATCTATCTCATATCTATCTATCCATCTCATATCTATCTATCTCATATCTATCTATCTATCTCATATCTATCTATCTCATATCTATCTATCTCATATCTATCTATCCATCTCATATCTATCTATCTATCTCATATCTATCTATCTCATATCTATCTATCTATCTCATATCTATCTATCCATCTCATATCTATCTATCTCATATCTATCTATCTATCTCATATCTATCTATCTCATATCTATCTATCTCATATTTATCTATCTCATATCTATCTATCCATCTCATATCTATCTATCTATCTATCTCATATCTATCTATCTCATATCTATCTATCTATCTCATATCTATCTATCCATCTCATATCTATCTATCTCATATCTATCTATCTATCTCATATCTATCTATCTCATATCTATCTATCTCATATCTATCTATCTCATATCTATCTATCTCATACAACTTTAACAACTGTTCTAGACTGTCTGGTTTTCCTGAGCTCAAATTCACCACATTTTACTGGTTGTTTGGGGGGGGGATTAAATGGAGTGATGGTCGGGTTGGAAGGGTTTTTTGTTGCAGACTATGGCGCAAGCAACATGCGCAAATTTCAGCCGCAAAACCAGAGAATAAAATGTCAGGAAACCAATAGTAAATAACTCCATGTGTGCCGCTCCATTCCAGGTAACAGCACCAGTCACAAGGTCGAGTTCCCGTAAATACAGGCTAAAAGTCTTTATTGCATCAGTGCATACAAATGTGACGTTTCGGCTATTAAGCCTTTCTCAAGAATAGTAACACAGGCTCAGATAGTGCAACATTATTCGTTAGGCCAACCCTACAGATTCAATAGGCCCGGGTTGTGATCATGTGACATAAGAGCTGTCATATATAAAAATATACAAAATATGTCATAAATATAAAGTGCTAAGTCCAGACCAATTGGAGTGACAGACAAGAGGGGACTCCATGTCATCAGTACAAATATCCGATGTCTCGTAATTTACAGTAAACTCTGGGATCGCAATAGATCCACGCTCCGTCCTTCCGCTTGTCAACATTACACATGCGGCTGCGTAAGATCCCATTGCGGATTCTGACAGATCTATTGCAGGATCTAGCTGTCGTAATCTGTCAGCCGGATCTTCGCATCCATCCTGGAACAGATGCGAAGATCCGGCTGACACATTACGTCAGCTAGATCCTGCAATAGATCTGTCAGAATCCGCAACGGGATCCTAAAAAGAAGGATGACGGTCCGTTTCCTGTTGAGGACGGTCAGTAATTGACTGTGAACTTGATGTATTAACTTATGGAATCCCCTATGTGTAGTCTTCTCCAATTGGTCAGGATATGTGAATATCATGAAGAGTGCCTAAAAAATAAAAATAAATAAAAGAAAAAGTTAATACATCAAGTTCACAGTCAATTACTGACCGTCCTCAACATGAAACGGACCGTCATCCTTCTTTTTAGGATCCCGTTCCAGACCCTGACAGATCTATTGCGGGATCTAGCTGACGTAATGTGTCAGCCGGATCTTCGCATCTGTTCCAGGACGGCCGCGCTGACCACTGTGTATTAGCGCACGCGCAGGGGAATCCTCTATACACAGTTAGATGACGGGTTTTCCAGCCAGCTGCGATCACGTGTGTGATTGCTGCGCAGCCGCATGTGTAATGACAAGCGGAAGGACGGAGCGTGGATCTATTGCGATCCCAGAGTTTACTGTAAATTACGAGACATCGGATATTTGTACTGATGGCATGGAGTCCCCTCTTGTCTGTCACTCCAATTGGTCTGGACTTAGCACTTTATATTTATGACATATTTTGTATATTTTTATATATGACAGCTCTTATGTCACATGATCACAACCCGGGCCTATTGAATCTGTAGGGTTGGCCTAACGAATAATGTTGCACCTGTGTTTCCACCTATCACGTACATTTGCTATCTATTTAAAGGAGAACTCCGGAATATAAAAATTGTCCTCCATACTGCCGGCAGTAAAAAATATAAAGATGTACATACCTTCCCCCGCTCCCCCGGGGCCTCCGGTAACCCGCTCCGGTCTCCGCCGCGATCCTCTTCCTGGTTGCCGGTGGTCGGATGAATCATACTGCGCTCAGCCAATCACCAGCCGCAGCGAAGTCCGACTCGGCCGGCGATAGACTGAGCGGCAGTGTGAGAACGCTTCAGGACACAAAATTCTTCACTACACCGGCACCTGCTGCCGGGGCCGAAAACGTGACACTGCCGCTCAGCCTAGCGCCGGCAGAGCCGGGACTTCACTGCGGACGGTGATTGGCTGAGCGCAGTAAGACTCCCCGACCACCGGCAACCAGGAAGAGGATCGTGGCGGGGACCGGACCTGGTTACCGGAGGCCCCGGGGGAGCGGAGGAAGGTATGTACATCTTTATTTTTTTACTGCCAGCAGTATGGGGAACAATTTTTATATTCTCGAGTTCTCCTTTAAGATTGTTGTGTTTATGTATGTACTATGCTTGAGAAAGGCTTAATAGCTGAAACGTTGCATTTGTATGCGCTGATGCAATTAAAGGGGTATTCCAGGCAAAACCTTTTTTTATATATATCAACTGGCTCCGGAAAGTTAAACATATTTGTAAATTACTTCTATTAAAAAATCTTAATCCTTCCGATAGTTATTAGCTTCTGAAGTTTTCTGTCTAACTGCTCAATGACGATGTCACGTCCCGGGAGCTGTGCATGATGGGAGAATATCCCCATAGGAACTGCACAGCTCCCGGGACGTGAGTCATCAGAGAGCAGTTAGACAGAAAACAGCAACTCAACTTCAGAAGCTAATAACTATTGGAAGGATTAAGATTTTTTTAATAGAAGTAATTTACAAATCTGTTTAACTTTCCGGAGCCAGTTGATATATAAAAAAAAGTTTTTGCCTGGAATACCCCTTTAAGACTTTTAGCCTGCATTTAACTGGACCTTGTGACTGGTGCTGTTTCCTGGAATGGAGTTGCATTTGAATCCAGCATTGGTAAGTTGGTGGATACCGTGCACCGCACTAGAGGCCATCCTGTGCTGATTCCTCTATACTTAACTCTATATGTGTATATATGCATGTTCCAGCATCACTTTCAAATGGCTGTGGATATTTCAATGAAACTTGTCACGTATTACTTATATGTCAAAGAAAAGTATAGGATAATTAAATTAAGCCTAACCAACCCCCATTTGCAGGGGTCAGGGTTATTGTCTAAAGCCCCATGTAAGTCTATAGGACTTCGGGTACCTTAGGGTATGTTCACACTGCGAAATTCAGAGAGCGGAATTCCACGAGTGGACGTCCGCGCAGTGATCATTACCATCAGTGTGAACGGGTCAATGCGAGACCCGCTCACACTGCAGAATTTCAGCGGGGGACAATTCCGCCGCTGAAATTGTTCCACGCAAAGAAAGAACATGTTCATCCTTTGCGCGGAAGTCCGCGAGCACTGCATAGCCTTCAATGGTGACGACGCAATGCCTACCGCTGAAGTATTTTCGGCGGCGGTCACCAGACGGAATCTTTGCTCGCTGAATTCAGCAAGCGGAGATTGCGCAGTGTGAACACACCCTTACTCCACAAGCTCCACTCCGCATCTCTTGGTTAGAGTGTCATTCCAGCTTACAAGTTACACCCTTCCCACAAGCCATGACCCGTCCCTCCTTTTTTTGTTTTTGCTTAAAGGGGTACTCCGGTGGAAAACAAGTGAAAAACTATATTTTTTTTTTCAAATCAACTGGTGCCAGAAAGTTATACAGATTTGTAAATTACTTCTATCTATGGATTTTGTAACGGCCGTATGGGATTTTGTAACGGACCTTTAACGGACGATTTTATGGGTTTTCGTAACGGAACATTATAACGGGTCTTTAAAACAGATGAATTTATAGTGTGAAAGGGGCCTTACACATATATGACAGGTCCTTCAACCACAATAGAGCACAGGTGCTTGACTGCTCTAGGTAGCACATCTCTAGATATCGCACTTATGCTTATGTGGTGTTTCTAATATGTCCTATGTGTTAATGTTTTTAAGGGGGGATAATTCTGTGGTCAGATATTCAGTTCTCTTTAATTTCTTTAATAAAATTCGTTTTTCAATAGTATTTGTGATTATGCATTTATTTCATGACAAGTTTTTGTAGGTTATTTTATATTCATTATTTGCCATATAATTTTGGCTAATATATAGGAGTATTTCGTTCTACTTATACTGTATAGGTTTACTTCAACCACAATCCTACCATCACAGCGCAGAGCCACCTAAGTCCACAAGCTCCGCATCTCCAGAAAAATGAGGGCGGGATGTGAGGACAGGATACAAGGTCGGGATATGAGGACAGAATATGAGGACAGGATACGAGGTCGGGATATGAGGACAGAATATGAGGACAGGATACAAGGTCGGGATATGTGGACGGGATATGAGACCGGGATATCAGGACAGGATATGAGGACAGAATATGAGGACGGGATATGTGGACAGGATATGAGGACAGAATATGAGGGCAGGATACAAGGTCGGGATATGAGGACAGGATATGAGGACAGGATATGAGAATGGGATATGAGGCCGGGATATGTGGACGGGATATCAGGAAAGGACATGAGGTCGGAATATCAGGACAGGATATGAGAATGGGAGATGAGGTTGGGATATGAAGACAAGAGCATCATTGTTGCTTATCCTCTCCCACAAGGTTTAGGTAGAAAGACCAGACAACACCGGGTACTCTGCTATATGAGATACAAGTCAGAAATGACATAAGAGGAATGTAGGAATGCTTTACAATAAAGAAGTGTTAATTGTCTATTTTTATCAATTAACAAAATGCAAATACGTTTAAATCAAATCCATATTTAGTGTCAGGGCCGGGTTTAGGCTTAGCGTGGCCCTAGGCAAAATCAAAAGTGGTAATAGTGCACTAACCAGATTTGCTAATTTTTGGTCACTTCAAATACCATAAAAAATAAAAGGCAATTGAAAAGTCCCATTAAAACAAAAATGGTACCAATAAAAACTACAAATCACAGCCCAAAAAATGACCCTCATACATCCCCATATACAGAAAAATAAAAGAGTTATAGGGATCAGAATAGTACAATTTTATATTTATATTTTTGTTTACATTAGGTTGGCAGTATAGTTCCCCCACATTAGGTTGGCAGTATAGTTCCCCCACATTAGGTGCAGTATAGTTCCCCCACATTAGGTTGGCAGTACAGTTCCCCCCACATTAGGTGCAGTACAGTTCCCCCCACATTAGGTGCAGTACAGTTCCCCCCACATTAGGTGCAGTACAGTTCCCCCCACATTAGGTGCAGTACAGTTCCCCCCACATTAGGTGCAGTACAGTTCCCCCCACATTAGGTGTGCAGTATAATTCCCCCCACATTAGGTGTGCAGTACAGATCCCCCACATTAGGTGCAGTACAGTTCCCCCCACATTAGGTGCAGTACAGTGCCCCCCACATTAGATGCAGTACAGTTCCCCCCACATTAGGTGTGCAGTACAGTTCCCCCCACATTAGGTGCAGTACAGTTCCCCCCACATTAGGTGCAGTACAGTTCCACCCACATTAGGTGCAGTACAGTTCCCCCCACATTAGGTGCAGTACAGTTCCCCCACATTAGGTGCAGTACAGTTCCCCCCACATTAGATGCAGTACAGTTCCCCCATATTATGTGCAGTACAGTTCCCCCCACATTAGGTGCAGTATAGTTCCCCCACATTAGGTGCAGTACAGTTTCCCCCACATTAGGTGCAGTACAGTTCCCCCACATTAGGTGCAGTACAGTTGCCCCACATTAGGTGCAGTATAGTTCCTCACATTAGGTGCAGTATAGTTCCCCCACATTAGGTGCAGTATAGCTCCCTACATTAGGTGCAGTACAGTTGCCCCACATTAGGTGCAGTACAGTTGCCCCACATTAGGTGCAGTATTGTTCCCCCACATTAGGTGCAGTATAGTTCCTCACATTAGGTGCAGTATAGTTCGCCCACATTATGTGCAGTATAGTTCCCTCACATTAGGTGCAGTATAGTTCCCCTTATTAGGTGCAGTATAGTTCTCCCACATTAGGTGCAGTATAGCTCCCCACATTAGGTGCAGTATAGATCCCCCACATTAGGTGCAGTATAGTTCCCCACATTAGGTGCAGTATAGTTCCCCCACATTAGGTGCAGTATAGTTCCCCACATTAGGTGCAGTATAGATCCCCCACATTAGGTGCAGTATAGTTCCCCACATTAGGTGCAGTATAGTTCCCTCACATTAGGTGCAGTATAGTTCCCCTTATTAGGTGCAGTATAGTTCTCCCACATTAGGTGCAGTATAGCTCCCCACATTAGGTGCAGTATAGATCCCCCACATTAGGTGCAGTATAGTTCCCCACATTAGGTGCAGTATAGTTCCCCCACATTAGGTGCAGTATAGTTCCCCACATTAGGTGCAGTATAGATCCCCCACATTAGGTGCAGTATAGTTCCCCACATTAGGTGCAGTATAGTTCCCTCACATTAGGTGCAGTATAGTTACCCACATTAGGTGCAGTTTAGTTACCCACTGTTACGCCTAGCGCTCCGGGTCCCCGCTCCTCCCCGGAGCGCTCACGACGTCTCTCTCCCCGCAGCGCCCCGGTCGGTCCCGCTGACCGGGAGCGCTGCACTGTCATGGCCGTCGGGGATGCGATTCGCACAGCGGGACGCGCCCGCTCGCGAATCGCATCCCAGGTCACTTACCCGTCCCGGTCCCCTGCTGTCATGTGCTGGCGCGCGCGGCTCCGCTCTCTAGGGCGCGCGCGCGCCAGCTCTCTGAGACTTAAAGGGCCAGTGCACCAATGATTGGTGCCTGGCCCAATTAGCTTAATTGGCTCCCACCTGCTCCCAGACTATATCAGATCACTGCCCCTGCACTCCCCTGCCGGATCTTGTTGCCTTGTGCCAGTGAAAGCGTTTAGTGTGTCCAAAGCCTGTGTTACCTGAACTTCTGCTATCCATCTTGACTACGAACCTTGCCGCCTGCCCCCGACCTTCTGCTACGTCTGACCTTGCCTCTGCCTAGTCCTTCTGTCCCACGCCTTCTCAGCAGTCAGCGAGGTTGAGCCGTTGCTAGTGGATACGACCTGGTTGCTACTGCCGCAGCAAGACCATCCCGCTTTGCGGCGGGCTCTGGTGAAAACCAGTAGCCTCTTAGAACCGGTCCACTAGCACGGTCCACGCCAATCCCTCGCTGACACAGCAGATCCACAACCCGTAAGCCGAATCGTGACAGTAGATCCGGCCATGGATCCCGCTGAGGTGCCGCTGCCAAGTCTCGCTGACCTTCCCACGGTGGTCGCTCAGCAATCGCAGCAGATTGCCCAACAAGGACAGCAGCTGTCGCAGTTGACCGCCATGTTACAGCAACTTCTGCCTCTGCTACAGCAGCAACCATCTCCTCCGCCAGCTCCTGCACCTCCTCCGCAGCGAGTGGCCGCTCCTAGCCTCCGCTTGTCCCTGCCGGACAAATTTGATGGGGACTCTAAACTCTGCCGTGGATTTTTGTCTCAGTGTTCCTTGCATATGGAGATGTTGTCGGACTTGTTTCCTACAGAACGGTCTAAGGTGGCGTTCGTAGTAAGCCTTCTTTCAGGAAAGGCCTTGTCTTGGGCCACACCGCTCTGGGACCGCAATGATCCTGCCACAGCCACAGTCCAGGCCTTCTTCGCTGAAGTCCGGAGTGTCTTCGAGGAGCCAGCCCGAGCTTCTTCTGCCGAGACTGCCCTGTTGAACCTGGTCCAGGGTAATTCTTCAGTGGGCGAGTACGCCATCCAATTTCGTACTCTTGCTTCCGAGTTATCATGGAATAACGAGGCTCTCTGCGCGACCTTTAAAAAAGGCCTATCCAGTCGCATCAAGGATGTGCTGGCCGCACGAGAGATTCCTGCCAACCTGCAAGAACTCATCCATTTGGCTACCCGCATTGACATGCGTTTTTCTGAGCGACACCAAGAGCTCCGCCAGGAAAAAGACTTAGATCTCTGGGCACCTCTCCCACAGCATCCTTTGCAGTCTACGCCTGGGCCTCCCGCCGAGGAGGCCATGCAAGTGGATCGGTCTCGCCTGACCCAGGAAGAGAGGAATCGCCGTAGGGAAGAAAATCTCTGTCTGTACTGTGCCAGTACCGAGCATTTCTTGGTGGATTGCCCTATTCGTCCTCCACGTCTGGGAAACGCACGCACGCACCCAGCTCACGTGGGTGTGGCGTCTCTTGCTTCTAAGTCTGCTTCTCCACGTCTCACGGTGCCCGTGCGGATTTCTCCTTCAGCCAACTCCTCCCTCTCAGCCGTGGCCTGCTTGGACTCTGGTGCCTCTGGGAATTTTATTTTGGAGTCGTTTGTGAATAAATTCCGCATCCCGGTGACCCGTCTCGTCAAGCCGCTCTACATTTCCGCGGTCAACGGAGTCAGATTGGATTGCACCGTGCGTTACCGCACAGAACCCCTCCTGATGTCTATTGGACCCCACCACGAAAGGATTGAGTTATTCGTCCTTCCCAACTGTACCTCTGAGGTCCTCCTCGGTCTGCCATGGCTCCGGCTTCATTCTCCCACCCTTGATTGGACCACCGGGGAGATCAAGAACTGGGACTCTGCCTGCCATAGGAAGTGCCTCTCCCCCCCTCCCAGTCCCGTCAGGCAAGCCTCAGTGCCTCCTCATGGCCCCCGTCCTGGCGTCACACTGCCCCGTGCCAGGCTTCGCCCTCTGCCCTCCCTCCCCATTCCCACTCCTGCTGTGCTGCCTGCCGTTGAGGAAACCCTCCATTCTTTCCCGGTGCCCTCATCCCAGGGGAGGCAGTTACCGGACAAAGAAAAGGGGAGACCTAAGGGGGGGGGTACTGTTACGCCTAGCGCTCCGGGTCCCCGCTCCTCCCCGGAGCGCTCACGGCGTCTCTCTCCCCGCAGCGCCCCGGTCGGTCCCGCTGACCGGGAGCGCTGCACTGTCATGGCCGTCGGGGATGCGATTCGCACAGCGGGACGCGCCCGCTTGCGAATCGCATCCCAGGTCACTTACCCGTCCCGGTCCCCTGCTGTCATGTGCTGGCGCGCGCGGCTCCGCTCTCTAGGGCGCGCGCGCGCCAGCTCTCTGAGACTTAAAGGGCCAGTGCACCAATGATTGGTGCCTGGCCCAATTAGCTTAATTGGCTCCCACCTGCTCCCAGACTATATCAGATCACTGCCCCTGCACTCCCCTGCCGGATCTTGTTGCCTTGTGCCAGTGAAAGCGTTTAGTGTGTCCAAAGCCTGTGTTACCTGAACTTCTGCTATCCATCTTGACTACGAACCTTGCCGCCTGCCCCCGACCTTCTGCTACGTCTGACCTTGCCTCTGCCTAGTCCTTCTGTCCCACGCCTTCTCAGCAGTCAGCGAGGTTGAGCCGTTGCTAGTGGATACGACCTGGTTGCTACTGCCGCAGCAAGACCATCCCGCTTTGCGGCGGGCTCTGGTGAAAACCAGTAGCCTCTTAGAACCGGTCCACTAGCACGGTCCACGCCAATCCCTCGCTGACACAGCGGATCCACAACCCGTAAGCCGAATCGTGACACCCACATTAGGTGCAGTATAGTTACCCCACATTAGGTGCAGTATAGCTCCCCACATTAGGTTCAGTACAGTTCCCCCACATTAGGTGAGGTATAGTTCCCCATATTAGATGCAGTATAGCTCCCCAGATTAGGTGCAGTATAGTTCCTCCACATTAGGTGCAATATAGCTCCCCACATTAGGTGCAGTACAGTTCCCCCACATTAGGTGCAGTATAGCTCCCCACATTAGGTGCAGTATAGCTACCTACATTAGGTACAGCATAGTTCCCCCACATTAGGTGCAGTACAGTTCCCCCATATTAGGTGCAGTATAGTTCCCCCACATTAGGTGCAGTATAGTTCCCCACATTAGGTTCAGTATAGCTCCCCCACATTAGGTGCAGCATAGTTCCCCCACATTAGGTGCGGTATAGTTCCCCACATTAGGTGCAGTATAGTTCCCCCACATTAGGTGCAGTATAGTTCCCCACATTAGGTGCAGTACAGTTCCCCCACATTAGGTGCAGTATAGTTCCCCCACATTAGGTGCAGTATAGTTCCCCCACATTAGGTGCAGTATAGTTCCCCACATTAGGTGCAGTATAGTTCCCCCACATTAGGTGCAGTATAGTTCCCCACATTAGGTGCAGTACAGTTCCCCCACATTAGGTGCAGTATAGTTCCCCCCACATTAGGTGTGCAGTATAGTTCCCCCACATTAGCTGCAGTATAGTCCCCCATATTAGGTGCAGTATAGCTCCCCCACATTAGGTGCAGTATACTTTCCCCACATTAGGTGCAGTACAGTTCCCCCACAGACATACAGCCTTCAGCCATAAACAGTGTATGGCTGGATGCTGTATATCTGTGTACTGCCCCACTTCAGTGTTCCGACCACCGGTCCTCCGGTCCGGAATCACGATCTACTGCTATGGCCTATAGACCATAGCAGTAGGTCCCTGGACCGGTGGTCGGAGCACCGAAGAGGACGTGCTGCCAGCTGGTGACTTACCATTCAGGCCGGCGCGCGTCCTCCTCACAGCTCCGCTCCTCCGTTGCTATGGGCGCACGCACGGGACGTCAGTGACGTCCCTGCGTGCGCTAACTCCCGGCGGCCCCTGCGATTTTAAAGTTAACGCCGGGGCCACCGCAGAAACGTAACAGGGACATCCTTGTGCCCCGAAAAGATTTTTCGGGACACAGGGATGTCCAGAATGTGATGGGGGCCCCCTGTGGGCTGGTCAGTGGCGACCGCGGATCCCCCCAGGGCTTGATTAGGCCTATGCTGAGCAGCTGGCAGGGGGCCCCCTGGGGGATGGGGGCCCTAGGCAATTGCCTGGCTTGCCTCGCCCTAACACCAGCCCTGTTTAGTGTGATCCTCCTTTGCCCTCTAAACAGCATCATTTTTCTAGGTTTTTCTTCAGGGATTTTGTAGGATTATAGAGGGAGATTTTTTAATATGTATCTTTTTTTTAATATGTAGCTTTTTTTTTTTTTTTTGCTGTGTTTTTGGCTTACTTGCGCCAAACTTATTAAACGGCGCACAGTCTTTGATAAATTTTTCACAAATGAAAAATCACCTCAGAACTTGCTGTAGGATGTCATTTTTCTTAGGCAAGGCAGAGGCGGCATGAATTTGCGTTTTCTTTTACGTTTGCACATTATTTTTGAGCCTTTTTAAAAAGACGCAGTTAATAAATCTCGTCCATTGCATAGTCAAGAATGTAGCACTGCATTTCACAGTCACTTTTGGCAAAGTTGTCTATTCTGAAATTGCACAATATTTGGCTTTAACCGAACGCAGTTTGATCTAGTAATGACCATACCCTGTATGGGGCATGACTAGCAGAGGCTGTGTGGTTAGGGACTGATGTCTGCTTACAGCTGGGTAGAAGATACAGGAATGTTAGGGACTGCATACACAGGCATATAGAAGTGGGGGTGTCATGAGGGAGTTGCAGAATAGGGAAATGTTGCAAAACTACAACTCCCAGCATGCCCGGACAGCCAACGGCTGTCGGGGCATGCTGAGAGTTGTAGTTTTGCAACATCTGGAGGTCCGCAGGTTGAAGACCACTATTAAGTTCAATCTTTATTTTTTTAGATTTTGCACCTATAAATTGGGTGCGTCTTATACGCCGGTGAGTCCTATAGGGCAAAAAATACGGTAGCTCACGCCATTCGCCATTCTTCATACGCTATTTAACGTATGAGAGCTATCCTGCTATAGCACTAAGAATAATAGGGGGATTCACAGTTTTTCAGATTTATCCAGAATACCCTTTAAAGGGATATTCCAGGAATTTTTTTTTTTATATATATATATATCAACTGGCTCCAGAAGTTTAAACAGATTTGTAAATTTCTTCTATTAAAAAATCTTAATCCTTTCAATAATTATCAGCTGCTGAAGTTGAGTTGTTGTTTTCTGTCTGGCAACAGTGCTCTCTGCTGACATCTCTGCTTGTCTCGGGAACTGCACAGAGCACAAGAGGTTTGCTATGGGGATTTGCTTCTAAACTGGGCAGTTCCCGAGACACGTGTCATTAGAGAGCACTTAGACAGAAAAGAACAACTCAAATTCAGAAGCTCATAAGTACTGAAAGGAATAAGATTTTTTAATAGAAGTAATTTACAAATCTGTTTAACTTTCTGGAGCCAGTTGATATATAAAAAAAAGTTTTTTTCCTGGATAACCCCTTTAAAGGACAACTGCAGCGCAATATACACTTATCCCCTATCTACAAGATAGGGGATAAGTGTTTGATCGCGGGGGGTCCGACCGCTGGGACCCCCCTCGATCTCCCTAACGGGGCGCCGCCATTAGCGCTCATGATGACGTAGCGTCGACCTAGAGGTCGACGGTGATGCCTCGTCTCCTCCCCGTCCCCATACAGTTCTATGGGGGAGACGGGGAGGCACGAACGCTGGAGAATGTATGGAGGAGGCGTGCCGGCTGCAACGTCATGCTGCGGCTGGCACGCCCCCTGCACGGGACATCCGCGGCCCCGTACAGGAGATCACAGGGGGATAGGGGATAAGTGTTGATCACGCTGCAGATGTCCTTTAAGCTTGATAATTTTGTAAACTTTTATTAAGACTCACGGACGCCTCAGAACATGTAACTTTAACCATGATAACATTTTTCTGATGGTCGGGAGGTGGGTGGGTAGTATGTTGGTGGATTGTTTTCCACAGGAAGAAGAGGTGGTTTTTGTCTTGAATGACATCAAGTCTCAGCGCCACTCAGGATCTGTCCCCATCTGAACCTCAGATTGTGTTTATAGCTTGGCAGGCTGCGAGGATGTTGTATGAATTTGATATCGCTTTATAATTTCCCATACATGGAGTGTGGCTAATACTGCCTTTGCCAGGAAAGAATCTTAGTGTTTTACCCGCTGTGGAATAAATTAGGAAATTTGTACAGTCGGAGGTGGACAATGTGACGCAGTAGACTAGCACACCTCTCCGACTTCAAGGTATGGTTCCCTGCTGGGGAAGCTGCTTCCAATGCTAATCCTTTTTTTCCAGAAGACATCAGTGTTAATCAGGTCATCTGCTCCGGTGGATTAAGGTCACATCATTAGCCCTGAAGCTGAGGTTTTTATAACATTTATACAACTGTTATGTCATGCAACACAGCCTGCATCGTGGTCATTGAAAGAGCCATTTCCAACAACCATGATGCAAGTCGCAACTTTTTGTGAACCCCTATTGCTTCGGCTTTAAATACAACAAATGACTCATATAAAGTTTCCTGCATTCCTCTGTAAAGCTAAAGAATAAATAACCCAATATCAATGACAACCAAAGTGACCTCATTAAAATCAAAGTTCCCCAAATAACAATGTAACCCAAAGAAGGATAGCATTGGTTTTTCCATTAGGGCACAATGCACCAGCAACATAGAGCCACAGTATAAGAAAAAGAGAGAACGGAGCACTGACCAAGATGTCTACATAAAATGCCGGTAGGTCTTCATGCATCAAATGCCTTTATTTCATGAACGGGTACATCTTGAGGGGAGCGGACTCATGCAGCAGGAGATACATCGGGCCTGGACGAGTCTGCTCCCCCCGCAAGATGTACCCGTTCATGAAATAAAGGCATTTGATGCATGAAGACCTACCGGTAAGTGCTCCGTTCTTTCTTTTTCTATGCGTGGTCTATTTGTGGAATCGCTCACTATGAACCTGTGTCTATAATCAGGACTGTGATCTGTGAGTGACGAGTAGCTGCATAATTACTAACAGCGTTTGCCACGAGTGGTTAAGCAATGCTGAAATCAAGTTACTTTCCTTGGCTTTACAAGGGGGTATTCCTATCTTGTTGTTATCCCCTTCCCAAAGGATAAGAGATAATAAGCTGACCTGTGGGGGTTCAAACACTCGTATCCCCACCGATACTGATAACAGGGACAAAATTGTCCCCAGAATGAATGGGGTGCACTGGTAGCATTCCATTTATTCTATATAGGCCCACCGAATATTGGTGAGTTCAGCACTCAACAATGTTCAGCAGCGGCATAAAGAATGAATGGAGCACTGGCAGTCACCCTCACTAATCAGCTTGTTATCCCTATCTTAGGGGATAACATTTAGAGATATGATTACCATTTTAACTGGGGCTGTAAACCTCACCTCCACCTCCCACAAGGTTGGGTTTCGACTCAAAGTCTGCCCTACAGTACCAGTATAGGTCTATAAGAGTCAAGTAGTCCCTGCCCATAGCCTGTCTTACCATTCATGTGGTTGCACCAGTCACCCTGCATAAGAACTGCCCTACACCCTAGCGGGTGCTTATGGGCACTGAATCCCAATCATTAATGGAAATCCAACTACCCTCGTCTGCAACAGGCACCACAGATATAGACGTAACCCTACGTACAGCACAGCCCCCTCCCACGCTACAGAATGGCTAGTTCAAGTCCAAACTCATTTTTGAAAGGGTGTGTCATCTTTTTAAAAGGTTGCTCTTGAAATAGCAGTATCATTTCAACACAGGATGCATATTGTTGTGCAGGACACAGTGCAACACTGGAATTCTTAAATGATACACAAGAGGAGGAATAACTCATTTGACTTGTCTTACTTGCCTAACTTAAAGGGTAGCTCCCACCAAGTACTATATAATCTAATATGTCCCTACCTAGTAGTAATCTAGCCCTAACCCCCTACCTGGCTTCAAAAAATGTTTTAACCGCTTTAATAGAGCAGATTTAGTGCTTCTAAATCTGCTCTATAAAGCAGGGCAGGAGGCAGCGCTTCCCAGCAGGCGTGACGTCACTGATGCCTTGCTGGGCGCTTGCTTCCGCCCTCACATCGTCTATGCATGAGTGTTTTATTTATCTAATAGGGTGCCTCCAGCTGTTTCCCAACTACAACTCCCAGCGTGCCATGATTGCTATTAGCTGTCAGGCCATGCCGAGAATTGTAGTTGTGAAACAGCTGGAGGCACCCTATTGTCTAATGTCATAGTGTCACAAGAATGCCTCCCAAGAGCGCTACCATCACCGCTAGTGGGGTTCCTGTGCCCATTAGCGGTGTCAAATGTGCCCCCCGCAAGCGATCGCTACCATCACCACTAGCGGGGTCCCTGTGCCCCCTAGCGGTGTCACAAGAATGCCGAGCGCGGCTCTGTTCCCCGTCCCTGTCAGCTGTCAGGGTACGGGAACAGATTTAAAAGCCTCGCGCGCAGCTAACGTAGTACTGCGCATGCGCAGTACTACGCAAATAGCGTAGGGCTGACGCCAGGCTCCTAGCGCTGCCTACATTAGCCCTACGCTATTTGCGTAGCACTGCGCCTGCGCAGTACTACGTTAGCCGCGCGCGGCATTCATGTGACACCGCTAGTGGGCACAGGGACCCCGCTAGCAGGGACAGGGTAAAGGGGGTGGGCGGGGCCGTGCGAGAGGCCAGTGGAGCTATCAGCACGCTCGCTCTCGCCTGTTTGATTGACAGGCGGGAGCGAGCACCGCAGTGCCTGAATTTCGACTCATTTCAGTAGAAATTCAGTAGTGACGTCACTGCCGAATGCGTTCAGCCACTAGGAGGGCGACCCCTAGTGGCCGAATTTAAAAGTGATTTTAAACTTGTTTAAAATCACTTTTTTTTATTAAAGTATATTAGAGATATGTTGTAGTACTTAAGTACTGCAACATATCAATTTTTGTACTTCATGACCGTGCCCATTTAAAGAAATAAGCCCTTCGATGGACCTCTGGACAACCAGTCTCTTTCTGGACACTCAAGCTCTGGGCTGGAACACTCACAGCCTCTGTTACGCCGAGCGCTCCGGGTTCCCGCTCCTCCCCGGAGCGCTCGCTACACTCTCGCTCCCGCAGCGCCCCGGTCAGATCCACTGACCGGGTGCGCTGCGATATCGCCTCCAGCCGGGATGCGATTCACGATGCGGGTGGCGCCCGCTCGCGATGCGCACCCCGGCTCCCGTACCTGACTCGCTCTCCGTCGGTCCTGTCCCGGCGCGCGCGGCCCCGCTCCCTAGGGCGCGCGCGCGCCGGGTCTCTGCGATTTAAAGGGCCACTGCGTCGCTGATTGGCGCAGTGGTTCTAATCAGTGTGTTCACCTGTGCACTCCCTATGTATACCTCACTTCCCCTGCACTCCCTCGCCGGATCTTGTTGCCATTGTGCCAGTGAAAGCGTTCCCTTGTTTGTTCCTAGCCTGTGTTCCAGACCTCCTGCCGTTGCCCCTGACTACGATCCTTGCTGCCTGCCCCGACCTTCTGCTACGTCCGACCTTGCTTCTGTCTACTCCCTTGTACCGCGCCTATCTTCAGCAGTCAGAGAGGTTGAGCCGTTGCTAGTGGATACGACCTGGTCACTACCGCCGCAGCAAGACCATCCCGCTTTGCGGCGGGCTCTGGTGAACACCAGTAGTGACTTAGAACCGGTCCACTAGCACGGTCCACGCCAATCCCTCTCTGGCACAGAGGATCCACCTCCTGCCAGCCGGCATCGTGACAGTAGATCCGGCCATGGATCCCGCTGAAGTTCCTCTGCCAGTTGTCGCCGACCTCACCACGGTGGTCGCCCAGCAGTCACAACAGATAGCGCAACAAGGCCACCAGCTGTCTCAACTGACCGTGATGCTACAGCAGCTACTACCACAGCTTCAGCAATCATCTCCTCTGCCAGCTCCTGCACCTCCTCCGCAGCGAGTGGCCGCCTCAGGCCTACGACTATCCTTGCCGGATAAATTTGATGGGGACTCTAAGTTTTGCCGTGGCTTCCTTTCACAATGTTCCCTGCACTTGGAGATGATGTCGGACCAGTTTCCTACTGAAAGGTCTAAGGTGGCTTTCGTAGTCAGCCTTCTGTCTGGAAAAGCTCTGTCATGGGCCACACCGCTCTGGGACCGCAATGACCCCGTCACTGCCTCTGTACACTCCTTCTTCTCGGAAATTCGAAGTGTCTTTGAGGAACCTGCCCGAGCCTCTTCTGCTGAGACTGCCTTAAACCGGTTACCAGTACTCCTTGCCGTGACCCTGTGGTTCCCCCTGTAACCGGTCTCCCTAAGGCCTATATGGACTTTGCGGATGTTTTTTGCAAAAAACAAGCTGAGACTCTACCTCCTCACAGGCCTTATGACTGTCCTATTGACCTCCTCCCGGGCACTACTCCACCCCGGGGCAGAATTTATCCTCTCTCTGCCCCAGAGACTCTTGCTATGTCTGAGTACATCCAGGAAAATTTAAAAAAGGGCTTTATCCGCAAATCCTCCTCTCCTGCCGGAGCCGGATTTTTCTTTGTGTCCAAAAAAGATGGCTCCCTACGTCCTTGCATTGACTACCGCGGTCTTAATAAAATCACGGTAAAGAACCGCTACCCTCTACCTCTCATCTCTGAACTCTTTGATCGCCTCCAAGGTGCCCACATCTTTACCAAACTGGACTTAAGAGGTGCTTATAATCTCATCCGCATCAGAGAGGGGGATGAATGGAAAACGGCATTTAACACTAGAGATGGACACTTTGAGTATCTGGTCATGCCCTTTGGCCTGTGCAACGCCCCTGCCGTCTTCCAAGACTTTGTTAATGAAATTTTTCGTGATCTCTTATATTCCTGTGTTGTTGTGTATCTGGACGATATCCTGATTTTTTCTGCCAACCTAGAAGAACACCGCCAGCATGTCCGCTTGGTTCTTCAGAGACTTCGTGACAATCAACTTTATGCCAAAATGGAGAAATGTCTGTTTGAAAGTCAATCTCTTCCTTTCCTAGGATACTTGGTCTCTGGCCAGGGACTACAAATGGATCCAGACAAACTCTCTGCCGTCTTAGATTGGCCACACCCCTCCGGACTCCGTGCTATCCAACGTTTTTTGGGGTTCGCCAATTATTACAGACAATTTATTCCACATTTTTCCACCATTGTGGCTCCTATCGTGGCTTTAACCAAAAAGAATGCCAATCCTAAGTCATGGCCTCCTCAAGCGGAAGACGCCTTTAAACAGCTCAAGTCTGCCTTTTCTTCAGCTCCTGTGCTCTCCAGACCTGACCCATCTAAACCCTTCCTATTGGAGGTTGATGCCTCCTCAGTAGGAGCTGGAGCTGTCCTTCTACAAAAAAATTCTTCCGGGCATGCTGTTACTTGTGGTTTTTTTTCTAAGACCTTCTCTCCGGCGGAGAGGAACTACTCCATCGGGGATCGAGAGCTACTAGCCATTAAATTAGCACTTGAGGAATGGAGGCATCTGCTGGAGGGATCAAGATTTCCAGTTATTATTTACACCGATCACAAGAACCTCTCCTATCTCCAGTCTGCCCAACGGCTGAATCCTCGCCAGGCCAGGTGGTCTCTGTTCTTTGCCCGATTTAATTTTGAAATTCACTTTCGGCCTGCCGATAAGAACATTAGGGCCGATGCTCTCTCTCGTTCCTCGGATGCCTCGGAAGTAGAGCTCTCTCCGCAACACATCATTCCTCCTGACTGCCTGATCTCCACTTCTCCAGCCTCCATCAGGCAAACTCCTCCAGGGAAGACCTTCGTCTCCCCACGCCAACGCCTCGGAATCCTCAAATGGGGTCACTCCTCCCATCTCGCAGGTCATGCGGGCATCAAGAAATCCGTGCAACTCATCTCTCGTTTCTATTGGTGGCCGACTCTGGAGACGGATGTTGTGGATTTTGTGCGAGCCTGCACTGTCTGTGCCCGGGATAAGACTCCTCGCCAGAATCCCGCTGGTCTTCTTCATCCTCTGCCTGTTCCCGAACAGCCTTGGTCTCTGATTGGTATGGACTTTATTACAGACTTACCCTCATCCCGTGGCAACACTGTTGTTTGGGTGGTCGTTGATCGATTCTCCAAGATGGCACATTTCATCCCTCTTCCTGGTCTTCCTTCAGCGCCTCAGTTGGCTAAACAATTTTTTGTACACATTTTTCGTCTTCACGGGTTGCCCACGCAGATCGTCTCGGATAGAGGCGTCCAATTCGTGTCTAAATTCTGGAGGGCTCTCTGTAAACAACTCAAGATTAAATTAAACTTTTCTTCTGCTTATCATCCTCAATCCAATGGGCAAGTAGAAAGAATTAACCAGGTCCTGGGTGATTATTTACGGCATTTTGTTTCCTCCCGCCAGGATGACTGGGCAGATCTTCTACCATGGGCCGAATTCTCGTATAACTTCAGAGTTTCTGAATCTTCTTCCAAATCCCCATTTTTCGTGGTGTACGGCCGTCACCCTCTTCCCCCCCTCCCTACTCCCTTGCCCTCTGGTGTACCCGCTGTGGATGAAATATCTCGTGATCTTTCCACCATATGGAAAGAGACCCAAAATTCTCTCTTACAGGCTTCATCACGCATGAAGAAGTTTGCTGATAAGAAAAGAAGAGCTCCCCCCATTTTTTCTCCCGGAGACAAGGTATGGCTCTCCGCTAAATATGTCCGCTTCCGTGTTCCCAGCTACAAATTGGGACCACGCTATCTTGGTCCTTTCAAAATTTTGTGCCAGATTAATCCTGTCTCTTATAAACTTCTTCTCCCTCCTTCTCTTCGTATT
The DNA here is from genome assembly GCF_029499605.1 of Hyla sarda. Lineage (NCBI taxonomy): Eukaryota > Metazoa > Chordata > Amphibia > Anura > Hylidae > Hyla > Hyla sarda. The sequence goes on from NC_079191.1 coordinate 18,723,106, forward strand.
CCTAATGCCTTTCACGTTTCTCTTCTTAAACCACTCATCATCAACCGTTTCTCTCCTAAACTTATCTCTCCCACTCCTGTCTCCGGTTCTTCAGACATCTTTCCTGTAAAGGAGATACTGGCCTCCAAAAAGGTCAGAGGTAAAACCTTCTTTTTGGTTGACTGGGAGGGCTGTGGTCCTGAAGAGAGATCCTGGGAACCTGAGGACAATATCCTAGATAAAAATCTGGTCCTCAGGTTCTCAGGCTCCAAGAAGAGGGGGAGACCCAAGGGGGGGGGTACTGTTACGCCGAGCGCTCCGGGTTCCCGCTCCTCCCCGGAGCGCTCGCTACACTCTCGCTCCCGCAGCGCCCCGGTCAGATCCACTGACCGGGTGCGCTGCGATACCGCCTCCAGCCGGGATGCGATTCGCGATGCGGGTGGCGCCCGCTCGCGATGCGCACCCCGGCTCCCGTACCTGACTCGCTCTCCGTCGGTCCTGTCCCGGCGCGCGCGGCCCCGCTCCCTAGGGCGCGCGCACGCCGGGTCTCTGCGATTTAAAGGGCCACTGCGCCGCTGATTGGCGCAGTGGTTCTAATCAGTGTGTTCACCTGTGCACTCCCTATGTATACCTCACTTCCCCTGCACTCCCTCGCCGGATCTTGTTGCCATTGTGCCAGTGAAAGCGTTCCCTTGTTTGTTCCTAGCCTGTGTTCCAGACCTCCTGCCGTTGCCCCTGACTACGATCCTTGCTGCCTGCCCCGACCTTCTGCTACGTCCGACCTTGCTTCTGTCTACTCCCTTGTACCGCGCCTATCTTCAGCAGTCAGAGAGGTTGAGCTGTTGCTAGTGGATACGACCTGGTCACTACCGCCGCAGCAAGACCATCCCGCTTTGCGGCGGGCTCTGGTGAACACCAGTAGTGACTTAGAACTGGTCCACTAGCACGGTCCACGCCAATCCCTCTCTGGCACAGAGGATCCACCTCCTGCCAGCCGGCATCGTGACAGCCTCTAAGGGTCTGCTCGCTGAACCACAATGTGTCTGGTGACAGGTACACACAGGCCTGCTGCCCAACACTCACTCCAAGACCCTTCAGGATGTATGTGTGGTTACTCCCACACTGCTATGTCTTTGGTCCTTCAATAATAAAGTTTCTCATAAGACAGTTGTTCGGACCTGGAGGCCCTTTACGTGGCAGATCCATCTGAGGCTAACAAGTTTGTTTGGCTCTCTGAGGGCCGAGAGTGTATGTTACATCTTCATGAAAAAGCGAATAGGAAATGATTCTTCACTAAGCTATTTTACTTTGAATATGGGAATCAGTCTAGCAAGTTACTAGCCCATATTGTGCGACAGAATTCTTCTGCCTTGCCGATTATTGAGCTGAGAGCCTCAGAAGGTTCCTTGCTTCTAGGTAATGAGGAAATGGCTCTCCGTTTCTCTTCTTTTTACACTAACCTTTACTCTTCCCAGGTACAATATGATGCAGCCCAACTGGGCTCCTACCTGGATGCCATTACTTTCCCCACTCTTTCAGTGGAGGACAGTGAATTTCTGGATGCCCCCCTTACATTGTTGGAGGTACAGGAGGCTATCGCTGATATGACTAAGGGTAAATCTCCGGGCCCTGATGGCCTTCCGTGCGAGATTTATCTGCAGTACTCAGACGTGCTCCTCCCTACTCTCCTGACTATATACCAGACTGCGTTCGTAGAGGGTGTGCTCCCGGAGTTACTCTACGATGCAACCATTGTTGAACCTTGGATCCCGCTAAGGCATTTGATTCTGTAGAATGGGGCTACCTAGGTTCTCACTAGATTTGGATTTGGTCCTAATTTTTGGAAATGGGTCTCCATCCTCTATAGGCATCCCAGGGTTGTTGTGAATTTGTATTTGTTCTCTTCCGTTTGGTCGTGGGATGCAGCAGGGGTGCCCCTTGTCTCCGCTTCTGTTCGCGGTGGCAGTGGAGCCCCTTGCTCTGCGCATACGACAGGACCCTGACTACCTTGGCATGTCTGTAGGAGGTCGGGAGGAGCGTATTGGGCTATATGCTGATGACATGGTTCTATTTCTCTCTAATCCTACTCATATGCTACCCTATGTAATTAGTTTAATTGACAGATTTGGCTACTTCTCCGGTTTATTCATTAACTGGACCAAGTCGGCTATCATGCGGCTTTTGGATCATACCTGGCCTTCTGTTATGTGTGGACCTTCGGTGGTGACAGAGTTCAAGTATCTCGGAATATACATAAATAGGAACTCATTGTTGGATTTAAATTCAAATTATGTTAAAAATAAGTTCAAGATCTGGGAGATGTTACCACTTATGGTCTCTGGCCATATTAACCTTATTAAGCTTATTATTTTACCCAAATGTCCATATGCACTAGAACATGCATCCTTTCCAGTCCCCAAATCCTATTTTGATGCACTACACTCTCTTTTCTCCCCCTTTATCTGGGGTCCTAATAGGCCTAAAATTCTCCTAACCACTCTGCAGCACCCAAAGTTAGAGGCAGGTATGTCTTTACCAGACTTTTCTTGTATTATTTGGCGAGCCAGCTCCACTATATCCGCCCCTAGGTACTAGATGAACAGATGCCAGATGCTAAACAGTCTCTGTCCAGATTTGTCCCTAATTTATCGCCTCGGTTCATTCTAGAGAGTCCCACTATGGGAGGCCAAACATTCTTACCTCTTCATAGTTACACTGATATACCCTAGGATACTCCATTGTGGCATAATCCGAATTTCACGCACATTGATGGCACTCTTGACCCGATATTTTGGCAAAATGCTGGGGTGCATACTTTGGAACACTTGTATGCTGATAATGTGCTGAGCTTGTTTGAACAACTGCAGTCTACATACGACATCCGTAGACATTGTTTTTTTAAGTACCTACAATTGCACCATGCCCTTAACGTCCAGTTCCCTGTGGGTGGACTGCCTATCTCTGCATTCCCGTTGATTGGGATATTGAAATCTCAGGGGCCTAGAGGGTCTTGTGTCTATTTTTTATACTCATCTTATCCATGCCAAGAACTCACGTACACCGTTGCCTACCGTACAGTAATGTCAGTCGTATATTCCTACTCTTACTGATGATTGGGAGGAGATTCTCTCTTCTCATATGCTGGTATCTCCGGCTGCCAACAACAAGCTTATTCAATTGAATAGTATTCATTAGTTATGTCACTCCCATTAGACTGTACAGACTTCTGGCACCTCCTTTGGGCGGCCTTTTGGACTGAGGTCCTTCGACTTTTTACTGCCCTTGTACAACCCCCTCCTCCACTTGACCCTCTGGTCTGTATTTTTGGTGTTTTGAATGATGAAGTGTGGACTCACCACACTCGCACCTTTTTATGGGAAACCCTGTTCTTGGCTAGGAAGGCTGTAGCTCTCAAATGGATGGACCCGAGACCCCCTATTGTGTCTCAATGGCGGGCACTAGTAAATGCGGTGATCCCCTTTTCTCACCTAGTGTATAAGAATAGAAAATGCCCAGCTAAATTTCTTTCGGTGTGGGGTGCATGGTGCTCTTCTCCCTTGACCCAATGTTCCTACTCCATGACTGCGCATAGTAACCCTTAAGATAACAAATACGGGGGGGTTTTCCTCCTTATTCTTTTACTTTATTTATGGTATCTATTTTTGTGTCAGTGCCTGTCCATCAAAATGTGGTCTTTTCCTTTTTTTATCTGACCTCATATTCAAATTGGTGCAGAGAGCCATTGGAGACTTCACTGATGTATGGTGTAGGTGGCTAATTGCTGGCTGAAACTTGAATTTCTTCACATGTTCCTCTGTTATTGTTTTGCTAGTTTATTTTGTCTCTGTAGTCCGGTTTCCTTGAAATTGTTAACCTGCTTATACAAGATTACTCATGTGTGTAGGTGTAGAACTGCACCTCTTACGATGTATGTGTATTTATATTCTGTCTATGGCTACAAGGCCGATGGTTGTAACCTTTTCAATAAAACAAATTTTAAAAAAAGTTTCTCATAAGACATTTCCTATGCAACAACCATGTTGCAATCACATCTGAAAGATTGAGGTGACATCAGAGTCATCCCTCTATAAGCTGGCCATTTGGAGACCATTTATGGTATGGTGGTGATGTTTTCTACAGTGTACTGCCATTCCTTAAAAATTTATGTTGAACATCGGTGAACCATTTGGTACACAGTTTGAAGACCACTGATAGGAACATGTACGTAGAGGGCTGTCTGTATAATAACACTCTCAGAGTAGAACTTGGAAGTTTCCCATGGTGACAAACCAGGATCAAACACTAACGTGAATATAATTACAGCCCATTCTCCTAATCTTGGTTGGAAAGTGAATGCTTACTGTGGTCAAAACATCAATTGTCTCAAGCTTCTTCTTCATTATGGCTGCCATACTGGATGTCGCCCAGCAGTATTATAGGGGAGTTGCTTAAAGGAGTACTGCAGTGTAGGACAACTTATCCCTTTTCCAAAGAATAGGGTATAAGTGTGTGATCACAGGGGGTCCAACTGCTGGGTCCCCCCATGATCTCCTGCCTGGTGATCAGGCTCTCCTCATGAACGGAGCTGTGTTGATCACAGCATGGAGCGGTGGCCGATACGCCCCTCAATGCATCTCTATGGGAGAGCCGGGGATACAGCACTCAGGTATTTCTGGCTCTCCCATTTAGATACATGAAGGGGGATTGTTGACCGAAGCTTCATGCAGGGGTTGACAGTCTCCTTGTAAGGAGGAAGTTGTCCTACACTGCAGTACCCCTTTAAGGGCCTATGCACACTAAGGATTTTCTACTCTGAATTCATTCTGAGCGGAATCCGCCTGCAGCAGATTCTCATTGATCTCGATAGAATTCCGCTGCTCAGCGCACACTACGGAAGGTAGAGGAACTTCCAACATGGATCCAAATTCTACCGAAGGAATTAACATGTAAATTTTTGGGGGCAGAATCCACTCGGAAAAGCCTATTAGTCAATGGGCCTTTCCTTTCAGATGTTTATTTCCATGGTAAAACTCTGGGTGGGGAAATTAGCAAGCAAGGAAATTCCAAATGTTAGTGAGGACACTAAAGATTGTTAGATCTAGAAATGACACACCTATTTATTTCTATTTTGCATTTATTCCTATTTTTATAAATATATATATATATATATATATATATATATATATATAATAATTTTTACCATGAAGCATAATCAGCCGTATGTTTTTGAATTGTTAGCACTTGCTGCAGTCGGTAAATGTAGTCGCTGACAATATCCTCATGTCTAAGGCTTGGGAACATAATAAATAACTATTTGGGCTTTATAGCAAAACTTGAAGTTCCATATCAGCTGAAATGCCTGCTAATGCTTTTGGTATTGAGTCACATGCATATGCAATGGTGTTTCCTAACCAAGGCACCTCCAACTGTCATATGGACATAAAAGGATTTGGAGAGTTTGTACCTTTTAATATTTTTTTGCATCAGGTTACTAGAGCAGCAAAAATCTTCATGTACTGAGCTCCCCCTAGTGGTGGCTAGCCAGAGTCTTATAATTAACTTTATGAAGGGAGCACTTTTAGTGAAAACAAGAGTACAACCTCTATAAAATGTATGCTGCAAAATGACGGTGGACATTACATTTAATAAAATGCTAGTAAACTTGTTGGTGCATTCTCAGACCCCATTGGTGCTATGGGGCCTTATAATACCTGCTGGAACTATTGACAGGGAAAGCGGTAGAGGGCTGGCTATTTGTAGTGTTACATGGTGCCCATTCCAATGAGTGGCTATGTAAAACGTGGTCATACTGAGTCCTCCAGTGGGGGGTTATACACTCCATAGGTGGTATTGACCATTAAACCATTAATATGTATAGCCATAAGGAAAAAACTGAAAGGGGACAGTACTAAAACCTTCAAACCTTCAAAGGCTTTTTTGCTGCTGCCCAATGGAGATGAGACCAAGCCAACAAGCAAGAATGAAATGGTTGGATCAGCTCACCGGTTAGACGTCCCATCCACAGCGCGGCAGGTGTATGGCAGCACCAAAATCCAGAGATAAGGCGAGATTGCCAGTGTTGAAATGTTCAAAGTCCCATTTATTGGAATAAAATCAGCAACACAGGTGAGTGAACAAGATAATGACGTGTTTCAGGCATTTGACACCTTTAGTCATATGACTAAGGGTGCCACACGCCTGAAACACTTCATTATCTATAACCTACAAAAAATTTTGCCCAATGGGGGAGATTTATCAATACCTGTGCAAAGGAAAAGCTGGCCAGTTACCCATAGCAGCCAATCAGATCACTTCTTATTTAAAAAAGCCTTTTTAAAAATTAAAGAAGCAATCTGATTGGTTGCAACTGGTCAACTTTTCCACTGCACTGGTTTTGATAAATCTTCGGCAGTCCGGGCATGCTGGGTGTTGTAGTTTTGCACCAGCTGGAGGCACCCTGGTTGGGAAACACTGACATAAACTAAATTTAAAAAAAACGCGACAGGACAGGAAGTGACACGTTTCAGATGAGGTACACCTATAATTGTCCGACTAAGGGTGTTCTTCAACCGAAACGCGTCACTTCCAGTCTTGCCCAAATGTAATATTGTTTAATAGTATTATTTAACATTTATTATTTAATATAATTATTTAAGAACTATCCCTAATATAAAACAAGAAGGGAAAAGATCAAAAGCAACATAAATATATAACTTCGTTTCGGTTTTCTTTTGTTTGTTTTTGTTGTTTTACTTTGACACTTTTATTTATTTGCAACAAAAAAAAACTAAAATAATAAAAAAAATGAATGCATAAAAATGAAACAAAAAATAGTAAGACATAAAAAACATACATATAAGGGCAGACAAATGTCTTAGTATTTTTCTGCTCTCTAGATGCTAACTAGCATGAAACCTAAGGGGTAAACTAAACACACGGAAGATTTCTTGCGTGTGTTTAGTTTACCCCTTAGGTTTCATGCTAGTTAGCATCTAGAGAGCAGAAAAATACTAAGACATTTGTCTGCCCTTATATGTATGTTTCTGCAATAATTCTCCTGTGTGAACATAGACTTATGGATCTTATGTCAGTGTTTCTCAACCAGCCTTCGGCTGTCCAGGCATGCTGGGAGTTGTAGTTTTGTGACAGCTCGAGGCATGCTGGTTGAGAAATACTGTCTTATGTAAGCACCACATGTTATTTATGTCATAGGTTTTATTTATCTGGATGACCCTTTATGTCACAGCACAAAATGTTATATATATCCCTGATTTAAAAAAAATGATACCTGGTTTATAGCCGCATTGGTAACCTAGTTCCCCATTGCTCAGAGATACACTTCATAGTCGTTCATCTCCAAACATGCAATCCTTGGCCCATTCTTAAGGGAGACAAATAAGGTTGATCCTCAGGATCCAAATCAGAACCATTCAGCGAGCCATTGTTAGGATCCAGTAACGCTCCCCGGTTCTGTCACTTGACATCTTTGCTGATCCATACGAAAAAAGGAATCTGATTCTTTCTGAGTGGTCACTTTGAAATGGATTATGATGAATGCAAAGAGGATTACATGGAGAGCCATCTGTAGGACAGATAATTAACTAATAGGGTTAGTGAGACCATTTCCTCCCTGTTCTCTGAGATTGACTGCCACTGACTTACATGGCTATCTCCTGTTTTCGTCTGAACGTGTCGAGGTCTACTATTACCCTGTGATAACTTGAAAATGCCTTAAAAGATTTGTTTCAAATGTAACATAATAACATATAAGGGGGATACACAACCCTATTAAATCTGGCTGGAATCGGTCAAGCAGAAGGAGATCATTTCATATGTTTATGTACTAATGAGTTGGATCAGTCCATAAATGTAGGTAGTGACTGTGCATTGGTTTGGTCCACAGTTAGCTAAGTATCCTTTCACACTATATGTTGCTCCATTTTAAAGACCCGTTACAATGTCCCGTTAAGAAAACCCTTAAAAACGTCCATTACAAAAATCCCATTCAAGTCTATGTGATTTTTTGATTATCCGTTATCACCCGTTATGAAAAACATTCGTTATTCATAAAGGGCTATAACGGGTGATAACGGATAATCAAGAAATCTTATAGACTTGAATTGGATTTTGTAATGGCCGTTTAACTTCTGTTTTTAAGGGTTTTCTTAACAGGACATTGAAACAGGTCTTTAACCCCTTAAGGACCAAGCCCATTTTCACCTTAAGGACCAGGCCAATTTTATTTTAGCGTTTTCGTTTTTTCCTCCTTGCCTTCTAAAATCCATAACTCCTTTATATTTCCATCTACAGATTCATATAAGGGCTTGTTTTTTGCGTGACCAATTGTACTCTGTAATGAAACCTCTCATTTTACCATAAAATATACGGCGAACCCAAAAAAAAAATTTTAGGGAGGAGATTTAAATGAAAACCACAATTTTGTGCATTTTGGATGGTTTTGTTTTCACACTATACACTTTACGGTAAAAATTATATGTGTTCTTTATTCTGTGGGTCAATACGATTAAAATGATACCCATGGCTAGATACTTTCATATTTTTGTACTGCTAAAAAAAAATCTAAAACTTTTTGTACAAAATCAGTCATCTAAAATCGCCCTATTTTGACCACCTATAACTTTTTCATTTTTCCGTATATAGGGAGGTATGAGGGCTCATTTTTTGCGCCGTCATCTGTACTTTTTATCAATACCACATTTGCATATATAAAACTTTTAGATAATTTTTTATTATTTTTTTTTAATAAAATGTGACAAAAAAAGCAGCATTTTTTTTACTTTTTAAATTTTTTACGTTAAATTTAAAATTATATTTTGATAGTTCGGACATTTACGCATGCGGAAATACCAAATATGTTTATAATATGTTTATAAAAACAAAAATTACGCTTTTTGGGGGTAAAATGGGAAAAACTGACAATTTTCAGTTTTATTGGGGGAGCGGATTTTTCACTTTTTTTTTTACTTTTTATTTTTACATTATTCAACTTTTTTTAAACACTTTTTATGTCCCCATAAGCGACTATCTGTAGCAATCCTTTGATTGCTAATACTGTTCAGTGCTATATATAGGACATAGCACTGATCAGCATTATCAGCCATCTTCTGCTCTGGTATGCTCGATCTCAGACCAGAGCAGAAGACCCCAGGAGACGGCCTGAGCCAGGTGAGGGGACCTCCGGCCGCCATGCTGGATGATCGGATCGCCGCGGCAGCAATGTAAGGCGATCCGATCATCCATTCAAAGTACCGCACTGCCGCAGATGCAGTGGTCTGTATTGATCACGGCATCTGAGGGGTTAATGGCGGACATCTGCGCGATCGCGGATGTCGGCCATTACGGGCGGGTCCCCGGCTGCTACTAGCAGCCAGAACCTGCCATGTATGACACGAGCACCGTTCCGATGCTCGTGGTCATACACAGGACGTAAATATACGTCCTGGTGCGGGAAGTCCTGCCAAACCAGGACGTACATTTACGTCCATGGTCGTTAAGGGGTTAAAACAGACCAATATATAGTGTGAAAGGAGCCTTAGACAGTTAATTGGATCAGTCCAATATTGTAGGTAGTGACTGTTAGGTTATGTTCACATGTCGGAATGTCCGCGCCGAGAATCTCCATGCGGACATTCCGCAAACTGCAAGCGTCGGCATTAACACGGCTCTAACACGGCTCTAGGACCACATAGACGGCTATGCATTCCGTGCAGAATCCGCAGAAAGAATGAGCGTGTTCATTTACTGCATTTTTTTTGCATTTATTGTGTGGGATCAGGAGTGTGATCATTTAATTGTTTGGACAAATATGTTTATTCTTTTTTTTTTTTGGCGGGGGAATGAGAAAAGGTAATGATTTCAATTTTTATTGGGGAAGAGATTATATTTATTTTTTTAAATGTCATACTTTTTAAGAGAGAGGGTGACAGGAAGTGCAGCAAGAAGGAGTGTGACAGGAGGTGCAGCCAAAAGGTGCGTGACAGGAGGTGCAGCAGAAAGGAGCGTGACAGGAGGTGCAGCAGAAAGGAGCGTGACAGGAGGTGCAGCAGAAAGGTGCGTGACAGGAGGTGCAGCAGAAAGGTGTGTGACAGGAGGTGCAGCAGAAAGGAGCGTGACAGGAGGTGCAGCAGAAAGGAGCGTGACAGGAGGTGCAGCAGAAAGGTGCGTGACAGGAGGTGCAGCAGAAAGGTGCGTGACAGGAGGTGCAGCAGAAAGGAGCGTGACAGGAGGTGCAGCAGAAAGGTGCGTGACAGGAGGTGCAGCAGAAAGGAGCGTGACAGGAGGTGCAGCAGAAAGGAGCGTGACAGGAGGTGCAGCAGAAAGGTGCGTGACAGGAGGTGCAGCAGGAGGGAGGCTGACAGCAGTGACAGGAGGTACAGCAGGAGAGAGGGTGACAGCAGTGACAGGAGGTACAGCAGGAAATAGGGTAACAGCAGTGACAAGAGGTGTAGCAGGAGGGACATTTACAGCAGGAAGGTGCATGGCAGGAGGTGCAGCAATAGGGAGGGTGACAGGAGGTGCAACAGTAGGGAGGGTGACAGGAGTTGCAGCAGGAGGAAGAGCGACAAGAGTTTCAGCAAGAAGGATAGTGACAGGAGTGCAGCAGGAGGAAGGGTGACAGGAGGTGCAGTAGGAGGAAGGGTGACAGGAGTGCAGTAGGAGGGAGGGTGACAGGAGTGCAGTAGGAGGGAGGGTGACAGGAGTGCAGCAGGAGGAAGGGTGACAGGAGGTGCAGTAGGAGGAAGGGTGACAGGAGGTGCAGTAGGAGGAAGGGTGACAGGAGTGCAGTAGGAGGGAGGGTGACAGGAGTGCAGTAGGAGGGAGGGTGACAGGAGTGCAGTAGGAGGGAGGGTGACAGGAGTGCAGTAGAAGGGAGGGGGACAGGAGGTGCAGTAGGAGGAAGGGTGACAGGAGTGCAGTAGGAGGGAGGGTGACAGGAGGTGCAGTAGGAGGAAGGATGACAGGAGTGGAGTAGGAGGGAGGGTGACAGGAGTGCAGTAGGAGGGAGGGTGACAGGAGTGCAGTAGGAGGGAGGGTGACAGGAGGTGCAGTAGGAGGAAAGGTGACAGGAGGTGCAGCAAGGGGCCTGGGGCTGGCTGGATGTGCCACCTGGGCAAGAGCAGGGCCTGGGTGTACACTCGTCCTCCCCACTCCTACATATGCCAGCGCCCCAGCAGTGGTGCAGGGCTCTCTCCTTAAGGCTGTCTCCTAAGGCTCTCTCCTTAAGGCTCTCTCCTGACTGTCTCCCTCGCTCCTGATGACAGCTTCTCCTGCACGTTGGGAGGGACAATAGTGACTGAGGCTAGGACATACCCTCAGCCTTAGATTACAAGGGGATACATCAGCCACTTGGTGTATCCAAGTGCTATATTGTTCTCAATGAAGGTGTCTGGCAGCAGCTTTTTTCCGCTCTCCACACTGAGAAAATGTGTCCATTTGAGCATGCATTACTATGCAGAAGAAGCAGAGGACACGTGCATGGATGCGCTGGGTCCACCAGAACAGCTTATTGCTGGCTATAATGTCTGACTATGTAGGGGGAGATTTATCAAAACCTGTGCAGAGGAAACGCTGTCCAGTTGCCCATAGCAACCAATCAGATCACTGCTTTCATTTTTCACAGGCCTTCATGAAAATGAAAGAAGCGATCTGATTGGTTGCTATGGGCAACTGGGCAAGTTTTCCTCTGTACAGGTTTTGATAAATCTCCCCCATAGTCTATACTGACAGGGGGGTTCATATCGAGAGACAACCCTTGTAAGATAAATGCAACTATGGAAGCGAATAGAATTTCCGAGACTCCGGTCAGAAGAATTTTTCGGATTTTCCCCAAGATTTACACACTAAGGGGGAGATTTATCAAAACCGGTGCAGAGGAAGAGTGGTGCAGTTGCCCATAGCAACCAATCAGATTGCTTCTTTCATTTTCCACAGGCCTCTAAAGAGGCCTGTGGAAAATGAAAGAAGCAATCTGATTGGTTGCTATGGGCAACTGGGCAACTTTTGATAAATCTCCCCCTAAGTGTGTCACTGACTTTCTCCTAATGTATGTTCTACGCGTCTGTGAGAGATAACAAGGATAAAGTGCTGTCACTTCTCTCCTTTCAGGCGAAGCATGTGATTGTGCGTAATCCCATAAATATGTTTTCTCCAACCATTGTGCCCCTGTATGGAGCTGAATGACTGATATTTAAGTGATCGACTTGTGACAGCTTGTAGTGCTGACTCAGCAGAGAGGATTTTGTCAGACGAAGCTGAGGCATCGCACTAGCTGCAGACGAAGAAGACACCACAATGGGCTCAGAGGACCATCAAAGAGACAAAAACAACATATGCCTTTACTTCTGAAGGTTTTTTTTTTTTTTTTGATGCATCCCCTACAGGAAAAAGTAGGGGGACATGACATGCCATGATTATTTATGAAGATGTATACTTGGCCACCACTAGGGGCAGTTTAGGTGCCTAAAGGAGTGCTTTCCAAAAAGTATGTCTCCTACTGTTGCAAAACTATAACTATAACAGCCGAAGGCTGTCCGGGCATGCTAGGAGTTTTAGTTTTGCAACAGCCGGAGACACACAGTTTTGAAAAAAAAAACTGGCCTACAGCATACTGTGTAATTATTGGTATTATTATTGAATTCACAGTATGCAATAGGTTCTTGAGCTCCCCCTATTGGTATCTGCAAGTGGCCAGAATTATATCACTTTAAAGTGTACCTGTCGTCAACATAAACTTTTTATATAATGTAAATAATACCATTTTACATATATATATATATATATATATATAATTTTTTTTTTTTTGTCAAATATGCAGCACTATCCAGAAAAAATGAAGATGCAGTGGGTGCCAGCATCCAAGGTTCCTCCTAAGTCTATTCAACCAAGAGACGCAGCACTCCAAGAATCAGCAAAGGTGTATTTATTCCATCATATCCAGTCAACAAGCAACGTTTCTTCTCTCTATGGAGCCATTTTCAAGCTTATTCGACGCCGCGCCGTTTAGGAGGCGGCGTCTCGGACTGACAAAGGGGGGTTAAATAAAGTTATAAGAAAATTGAATGAGGAGCTGGAGAAATAGGGTTGGAACTTATAAGTGTAGGAGTACAGGAATAGGCTAGGTTAACAGGAAGGGGAGGAGTAGTAATAGGGGATAAAATGTGTTGCCGGGGCTTCCGGCTTCCTCTTTGTGGAGTCCCCGGCAAGTGTGAAGATTCCCGCCCACCCACCCCTTTTTACGTTATGTTTTGGTTTTATATAAAAAAAATTAAAAAATATCTATATATTTGTAACAGTTGATGTTAAAAAAAAATAAAAAATTTATGATAATTTGTGTCGGTGTTTTATTCCTTGGCTATAGGTGTGTCCCGTGGGACTTTTAGGGCTATTCGACTGAATAGTGCCTGTTGGGTCTTTGTGACCTTGGGATCTGGTGATATGGAGCGGGTTGTGGTTTTGGTTCCCCGTTTTAATGTTGTTCTCTTTTAGGCTAAGTCACAGCGTGGCGGAGGAGAAATTTGGAGGAGATTTTCCTGGAGAGTAGAGTGTGATGCCCGTCAAAGAGGGCGGCCGGCTGACTGCTTACCTCTGAGAGTGTTCAATCAGAAGTTTGGATATAAATGGTTTATTTTAATGGTTATTAAATAAACGCTGTGGCCGACCTCCAGTTGTCCAGCAAAAGCTAGAAGTGGTCAGAGTTTTCATTATATCCAGCGAACAGTTAGAAACATAAATAAACTGAAGGTTACCTATTGTCAGTCTTATGAAGATGTATACTTGGCCACCACTAGGGGCAGTTTAGGTACCTAAAGGAGTTTTTTTCCAAACTGTGTTTCTCCTGCTGTTGCAAAACTAAAACTCCAAGCATGCCTGGACAGCCTTCGGCTGTCCGGGCATGCTAGGAGTTTTAGTTTTGCAACAGCCGGAGACACACAGTTTGGAAAAAACTGGCCTACAGCATACCGTGTTATTATTGGTATAATTATTGAATTGACAGTATGCAATAGGTTCTTGAGTTCCCCCTATTGGTATCTGCAAGTGGCCAGAATTGTATCATTTTAAAGTGTACCTGTCGACAACAAAAACTTTTTATATAATGTAAAGAATACCATTATATATATATATATATATATATATATATATATATATATATATATTGTTACGCCGAGCGCTCCGGGTCCCCGCTCCTCCCCGGAGCGCTCGCAACATCCTCGCTACGGCAGCGCCCCGGTCAGATCCACTGACCGGGTGCGCTGCGATACCGCCTCCAGCCGGGATGTGATTCGCGATGCGGGTGGCGCCCGCTCGCGATGCGCATCCCGGCTTCCGTACCTGACTCGCTCTCCCTCGGTCCTGTCCCGGCGCGCGCGGCCCCGCTCCCTAGGGCGCGCGCGCGCCGGGTCTCTGTGATTTAAAGGGCCACTGCGCCACTGATTGGCGCAGTGGTTCCAATTAGTGTCTTCACCTGTGCACTCCCTATGTATACCTCACTTCCCCTGCACTCCCTCGCCGGATCTTGTTGCCCTTGTGCCTAGTGAAAGCGTTCCCTTGTGTGTTCCTAGCCTGTGTTCCAGACCTCCTGCCGTTGCCCCTGACTACGATCCTTGCTGCCTGCCCCGACCTTCTGCTACGTCCGACCTTGCTTTTGTCTACTCCCTTGTACCGCGCCTATCTTCAGCAGTCAGAGAGGTTGAGCCGTTGCTAGTGGATACGACCTGGTTACTACCGCCGCTGCAAGACCATCCCGCTTTGCGGCGGGCTCTGGTGAACACCAGTAGTAACTTAGAACCGGTCCACTAGCACGGTCCACGCCAATCCCTCTCTGGCACAGAGGATCCACCTCCTGCCAGCCGGCATCGTGACATATATATATGACGGGATGTATTGTTTATATGTGGCACTTATGTTTTTAGACGATGTAACATGATGATAGGCACTAAATTATTACATGCATTATGGATTGAATATCTGTATAATTTGTATATGGAGACACTAATGTATACAGTTGTCTGTATTTTGATGTAATCTTATTTAATTGATGTTAATGAACCTGTGATGTCACTATGGACCACCATATATAAGGAAGAGATGTAACACTGATGTATTGTTTGAGAAAGGCCTAATGGTGAGGCTGAAACGTCGCATTTACTTGATGGGTGAATAAAGCCACCAATTTTCTTGTACTTTGGAGTGCCGCTTCCTTCTTTGGACTATGTCGATGGAGGGTTTTGGAGTTTGAACCCGTTGAAGCTGAGCACCCACCCAGGACTTAAAGTCCTCTTTACAGGGCCAGCTCTCTCCCCCCTTTTTTGTGTGTGTATATATATATATATATATATATATATATATGTGTAAAAAAGCCAAATGTGCAGCACTATCCAGAAAAAATGAAAGTGCAGTGGGTGCCAGCGTCCAAAAGAAAAGATCAAGGTTCCTCCCAAGTCTATCCAACCAAGAGACGCAGCACTCCAAGAATCAGCAAAGGTGTATTTATTCCATCATATCCAGTCAACAAGCAACGTTTCTTCTCTCTATGGAGCCATTTTCAAACGTTATGAAGATGTATACTTGGCCACCCCTAGGGGCAGTTTAGGTACCTAAAGGAGTTTTTTTCCAAACTGTGTTTCTCCTGCTGTTGCAAAACTTTAACTCCAAGCTAGGAGTTTAAGTTTTGCAACAGCCAGAGACACACAGTTTGGAAAAAACTGGCCTACAGCATACTGTGTTATTATTGGTATTATTATTGAATTCACAGTATGCAATAGGTTCTTGAGCTCCCCCTATTGGTATCTGCAAGTGGCCAGAATACCTACCCTGTCCTACCCTCACTTCCTGTTTTTGGACTCCTCATAGAGACACACAGACAATAGCTGCAGGGACAGCATTTTTTCACCCAAAAATATACACATTTTTTTTACCAATGTATATTACAAATATACATATAATGGTATTATCTACATTTTATAAAACATTTTTGTTGACAACAGGTACACTTTAAATGTCATTGAAAAAAAATTGATATGTTGTAGAGACATATCAAAAGTTTCGATCACGAACTGGGAGAAGTGCATGTTTAGCGCGTCCTCTACTGGCTCTGTGTCACGTGACTTGGACATCTAAAAGGAAAAATTGAAAAAAGAGGTGCGCTCCTAATGAAATACTGTGATAACTGGAATGATGTGTGCCAAGTAATGCACCTTACCATAGGGTGTTGTACTCAGAGTACAACACCTTAGTAGACATGTAGACTCACTTGGAGGTGTCTCCAGAGGGGTAGCAGCCTTGGTGTCCTTGACCGTGACCTCCAGGTCCGGTATGATAAGTAGGAATAAAGTAGAAAATTTAGGACTTCTCAGATGGCGCCTTCCCAGATCGAAAAATCTGCCACAGTAGGTTAAAATCGCAATCTTTTATTAGTAATTCAGGTGCAACTTAAAAGTTTCGAACCCTGACCAGGTTCTTCATCAGGCAATGTGTGACGAAGAACCCGGTCCGGGATCAAAACTTTTAAGTTGCACCTGAATTACCAATAAAAGATTGCCATTTAAACCTATTGTGACAGATTTTTCTACCTGGGAAGGCGCCATCTGAGAAGTCCTAAATTTTCTACTTTATTCCTACGTGACTTGGAGAGGCTTACAATGCAAGTCTATGTGGCCAGGACTACAGAGCTAGGAGAGAACCGTGCAGCCTGTTCATTCTCGTCATCATTTCTCAGACCCCAACCAATAAAAATTTCAGCATGTCAAAAAAAAAACATTCTAATTGACTCGTATGTTCTAACCATATGACATGAATTGCAAAACTAGAAATCTGCAACATATTTACTACACCCACCCCTGTACAAAGCATTTGTAGTAAATCCAAGTGTTCAAGCAGTCATGGTGATACCCCCTGCATCCATACTTACCCCTGGATTTACACAGTATATTCTATCTGGACTCCCCAATGAATATTTACAAATAGAAACTCCAGTTTATTTTAACATAATAACTAAGTGTCGCTAGTTGGTCACAGGACAGCAGAACTGGTCATCCTTCCCGGAGCCTAACATATAACCACAGGATGTACAGAAGGGACCGATGTAATGACAAGCTGACAGTCACGAGAAAAGAACATACAAAGCATTTATTAAAGATGTCAGGTAAAAACTAACAAGAAGAGAAACTCACCAATAGACGACAAGAATTGGATGATGATGGAATGGATGATGGCACAAACGAATGATGATGGCTGTCACGAAAGATGCAGAATATGACTAATTGTCCCTGCAAATATTGCTATGTTAAGCCTGGTTTACAAGCTTTTCCTAGCAGAACAAGTGGGCATTAAGACCTAAAGACAAACACAAGACTGCAGAAAACGAAATCACGGGAAATTAAAAGGGGTTTTTCGACAATTCGCAAAAATGTATATCCTGTTGGAGTAAAAAAAACAAACTATTCTTCCCTATTCCTTGACTACGGGAGCTTCTTTTCGGCTCCGTTCGGTACCCCGGTTTTATCTCTTCTTCCTGTATCCAAGAAGAGAAAGAACAGGCTGCCCACTCTGTGTCTATGAGGCCATAAATTGTAAGCCTGTCCAGATCACATGACACAGAGCCAGTATCAGCGGCCGTTGTTTCTGTGATGCTTTGTCTGTGGAGTGGCCCGGAGCCAGGGGCTTGGTCGGGCAGTAGTGGGGCTGCCTGGCCACTGGGTCACTCCCCCCTTTGGGCATGGGGTCTCTGAGGCAGTGGTCGCTGCCGGGGGCTACGCTAGTGTCAGGTTAGGGACCCACTCTAAGGAGGTGGCCTTGACGTGACGGGTGGGCTTGTACTTTTTGATCAAAATGTATAATAACAACCTGTTAGTTTTTTAAATTATGCTGAGAAGCAAATAGATCAAATTACAAATGGTGGATGTGCGGCTGTGTTTCTCTCTTTGTGTTGCACATTTGTAGTCTCTCCCTTCTTCCACAGCCAGCACTCCACTCCACCTATTTGGCCCAGGCGTTTTTAATTAGCAGGGTTTCCTCCAACCATTCTCCCAACCCTCTGGCAGTGAGCACATGGTAGGTCATACTGGTGTGGTTCTCTGTGGCGGCCATTGTTTCTGTGATGCTTAGTCTGTGGGGGGGAGTGGCCCGGAGCCAGGGGCTTGGTCGGGCAGTAGTGGGGCTGCCTGGCCACTGGGTCACTCCCCCCTTTGGGCATGGGGTCTCGGAGGCATTGGTCGCCGCCGGGGGCTACGCCAGTGTCAGGTTAGGAACACACTCTAACGAGGTGGCCTTGACGTGGCGAGTGGGCTTGTACTTTTTGATCAAAATGTATACTAACAACCTGTTAGTTTTTGAAATTATGCTGAGAAGCAAGTAGATCAAATTACAAATGGTGGATGTGCGGCTGTGTTTCTCTTTTTGTGTTGCCACAGAGAATGCACTAAGCATGCACTTCTGCCGCCTCATGATCGGTTAGAGTCTGAACACACAGATGCTGCTCCAATCACTCGTCTAAGAAGCAGAAAAAAGAGAGAATATCAGGGGACCGGATGGAGCCGAAAAGGAGCTGCAAAGCACCAGTGCTAGGTACTATAGTTATGTTTTTTCCAGCCCCAGCAAGATATGAATTTTTGGTAAACGCTTTGCACCAAGTTCGAAATACAGTTACAAGGACTTCACAGGGAAGAACTATGAGCCAACTAGATCAGATGTGGAAGAGTTACATAGCAGCTACCCCTAAAAAAACGAATAGACTAGAAAAAAAATATATTAGGATGATCTTTGCTAGCCATAACACTAAAAGAGCATCCGTTGGGCCAATGGCAGCACAAGTTTTCTGGTATATTGTGCAGCTGTTCAAAGAAGAAGATGTCCGGTGCTGGGAAGTGCAGTTTAAAACTTGCTTTATTTTCCTTGGCAAGGAGTCACAATACAGATGGGAACGTCTGACGCGTTTTGCAACGGCAGGGGGTGACTGGTGGGACAGTCCGGAAGAATCAAAGAGGCCTTCTGCCCCATCCCCTTCACGCTCCTATCCCCCGGGGTGAGTCCTGTGCCTTTTCCCATGAAAACCTGTTGCTGGTCAGGTAAAAGGATAAGAGGGATGTCTCTAAAATTCTCTTTCATAAAGCCAAGTTTTGCTCCTTCTCTTCTGAGCATTGTAGTGCGCCAGCAGAGCACTTAACGTCCACATATGGGGTATTTCCATACTCAGAAGAAATGGGGTTTAACCTCTTAAGGACTTAGGGCGTACCTGTACTCCCTAAGCCCGATCTCGGTGTGAAAAACGGGGTCGTGCCGTGACCCCGCATCAAACCGGGTCGGTCCCGGCTGCTAACGCGCTGTTAACCCTTCAGACACGGCAATCAAAGTCGACCGCCGCGTCTGAAAACGAAAGTAAATGGTTCCCGGCAGCTCAGTCGGGCTGATAGGGACATCGCAATAAAATTGCGATGTTCCGATCAGCTGGGACGCAGGCGGAGGTCTCCTTATTTCTCTCCGCGGCATCCGATCGTCGATTGATTGCTCCAAGCCTGAGCTACAGGCTTGAGCAATCGAGCCCCTATCTGACTGATCTGTGCAAAGCTATGGCTTTGCAGGGATCAGCATAGGAGATCAGTGTGTTAACAAAGGTCATTTAACCCCTTCCCTATTAAAAGTTTTAATCACCCCCCTTTTCCCATAAAAAAAACTGTGTAAATAAAAATAAACATATGTGGTATCACCACTTGCGAAAATGTCTGAACTATAAAAATATATCATTAATTAAATTGCATGGCCAATGGCGTACGCGCAAAAAAATTCCAAAGTCCAAAATAGTGTATTTTTGGTCACTTTTTATATAATGAAAAAATGAATAAAAAGCGATCAAAAAGTCCGATCAATACAAAAATGGTACCGATAAAAAAATGAGCCCTCATACCGGCCCGTACACGGAAAAATAAAAAAGTTATAGGGGTTAGAAGATGAGAATTTTGAACATATAAATTTTACTGCATGTAGTTATGATTTTTTTCCGACGTACGACAATATCCAACCTATATACCGTATTTATCGGGGTATACCACGCACCGGCCTATAACACGCACCCTCATTTTACCAAGGATATTTGGGTGAAAAAAGTTTTTTACCCAAATATCCATGGTAAAATGAGGGTGCGTGTGTGCGCGTGTATACCCCGATATACCCCCAGGAAAGGCAGGGGGGGAGAGGCCGTCGCTGACCGCTTCTCTCCCCCTGCCTTTCCTGGGGTCTAGAGCCGTTGCTATGTGCTGCGCGGCGCATGACGTCAGTGAGCCGCGCCGTGCATAGCAACGACGCAGGGGACGCACGCCGGAGGCCTGCAGCAGCGCGGACCCGACCCAGGTAATTATGCCACCGGGGATGGGGGAGGCAACGGGGCAGCGGCACCGGCAATGGGTGCCGCTGCCCCTTCTCTCCCCCTGGCTGTCGGCGCCGCTTCTCTCCCCCTGGCTATCGGCGCCGGCAGTGGGGCGCCGGCACCGATAGTCAGGGGGACAGATCGGGCAGCGGCGCCGATAGCCAGGGGGAGAGAAGCAGGCAGCGACGGCCTCTCTCCCCTGCCTTTCCTGGGGGTGTATCGGCGTATAACACGCACATAGACTTTAGGCTAAACATTTTTGCCTAAAAAGTGCGTGTTATACGCCGATAAATACGGTAAGTAGGGTATCATGCACTGTGTAGAAACGGAAGCCCCCAAAAGTTACAAAATGAAAATTTTTCTTCAATTTTGTCGCACAATGATTTTTTTTTCTGTTTCGCCGTGTATTTTGGGTGAAATGACTAATGTCACTGCAAAGTAGAATTGGTGGCGCAAAAAGTAAGCCATCATATGGAATTTTAGGTGCAAAATTGAAAGCGTGATGGCAGCTTTCTATGATTTTTAGAAGGTGATGAGGAAAAAATGAAAATGCAAAAACGGAAAAACGCCGAGTCCTTAAGGGGTTAACATTTTGGGGGGCACTTTCTTCTTATACCCCTTGTGAAAAAGGGGTAACACCATCATTTTAGTGTTAAAAATCTAATTTTCCATTTTAAACTCCAACTTTAATTGTCAAACACCTGTGAGGTGTTAAAGGGGTACTCCGGTGCTTACACATCTTATCACGCTCCGCCCCTCAATGCAAGCCTATGGGAGGGGGCGTGATAGCTATCACGCCCCCTCCCATAGGCTTGCATTGAGGGGCGGAGCGTGTCGTCACACGGGGGCAGAGGCGTGACGTTACACGCCGCCGACCCTGCGGTCGACCATAATCAGACCCGGAGCGAACACGCTCCGGGGACTGATTACAAACGGGGTGCCGCGTGCATGCTCCCGGGGGTCCCCAGCTGCGGGACCCCCGCGATCAGGAATCTTATCCCCTATCCTTTTGGATAGGGGATAAGATGTGTAAGCACCGGAGAATCCCTTTAAGGCTCACTATACCCCTTGTTATGTTCCTTGAGAGGTGTAGTTTCCCAAATAGTGTGCCATGATTTTTTTTTTTTTGCTGTTCTGGCACCATGGGGGCTAAATGGAACATGGCCCCCAAAAACCATGACAGCAAAATTCGCTCTCCAAAGTTGCTCTTTCCCTCTTGAGCCATGTTGTGCGCCCGCAGAGCACTTTATGTCAACATATGAGGTATTTCCATACTCAAGAGAAATTGGGCTACAAATTTTGGGGGGCTTTTTCTCCTTATACCACTTTAAAAAATTAAAAAAACTAAGCTACGAGAACATGCGAGTGTAAAAATTGCAGATTTGTATTTTTCTGCTCCACTTTGCTGCTATTCTTGTGAAACTAAAGGCTAAAAAACTTTCTGAATGTCATTTTGAATACTTTAAGGGGTGCAGTTTCTAGAATGGTTCATTTATGGGGTATTCCTCACAGAAAGGCCCCTCAAATCCACTTCAAACTTCACTGGTCCCTGAAAAATTGTAATTTTAAAATTTTCGTGAAAAATTTGGGGATTTTTCACCAAGAAAGGATCCAAGTAACAACGGAAATTTACCACTATGTCAAAGTAGAATATGTCACGGAAAAACAGTCTCGGAATCAGAATGAAAAGTAAAAGCATCCCAGAGTTATTAATGCTAAAAGTGACAGCGGTAAGATGTGCAAAAAAAGCTGAGTCCTTAACCCCTTAAGGACGCAGCACTTTTTCACCTTAAGGACTGAGCCCTTTTTCGCAATTCTGACCACCGTCGCTTTACACATTAATAATTCTAAAACGCTTTTACCAAATATTCTGATTCTGAGATTGTTTTTTCGTGACATATTCTACTTTATTTTGGTGGTAAATTTTCGGCGTTACTTGCATTCTTATTTGGTGAAAAATCCCAAAATTTCATGAAAATTTCGAAAATTTTGCATTTTTCTAACTTTGAAGCTCTCTGCTTGTAAGGAAAATGGATATTCCAAATAAATGTTATATTAAATTTAAATTACATTTTTATTCACAAATACAATATGTCCACTTCATGTTGGCATCATAAAATGGACATATTTTTACTTTTTGAAAAAATTAGAGGGCTTCAAAGTAGAGCAGCAATTTTCAAAAATTTCAAGAAAATAGCAAAATCTGAAGGGACGGATGTTACAGAACTACAACTCCCAGCATGCCTGGGCAGTCTAGGCATGCTGAGAGTTGTAGTTTCGCAACATCTGGAGGGCTACCGTTTGGGCACCACTGTAACAGTGGTCTCCAAATTGTGACCCTCCAGATGTTGCAAAACTACAACTCCCAGCATGCCCAGACAGCCTTTGCTGTCTGGGCATGCTGGGAGTTGCAGTTTGGCACCCACTAGGAAGGGCAGCAGTGAATATTGCTTACTGCCCCCATCCTTCCCCCCCCCCCCCCCACCGTAGTTTCCCTACCTGCACCTGTCTCCAGCGACGATCTGCGGTCCCCACGCCATCTTCTTCTCATGTATCGGCCTCCATCTTCTCCCCCCGTTCTGCTCGACATCCAGGGGTGGGCAGAACGGGGGGTTGCCATGGCAACCCACTGTCCTGAGCTGCCATTGGTCAGAATCAGTTCTGACCAATGGCAGGGGATAGGAGGAGATTGCAGCACTGCGACCGCGCTCCTAGCCCTCAGGATGATCGGGGCTGTCACTGAGAGCTCCGATCATCCCTATTTTCTGGGTGATCAGGTCACCAGAGATCCGATCAGCCTGGAATAGCAGAAAATCGCATGTCTGCGATCGCCGTCAGGACCCCCCTCGACGATGTGCCGGGATGCCTGCTGAATGATTTCAGCAGGCATCCCGGTCCGGTCCCCAACCGGCTAGCGGCGGGGACCGGAATTCAAACGGGTGTATGCATACACCCCATGTCCTTAAGGACTCGGGATGCAGGGCTTATGCATACGCCCAGCGTCCTGAAGAGGTTAAAGGGGTACTCTGCTGCTCAGCGTTTGGAACAAACTGTTCCGAACACTGGAGCCGGCGCTGGGAGCTCGTGACGTCATAGCCCTGCCCCCTCATGATGTCACGGCCCGCCCCCTCAATGCAAGTCTATGGGAAGGGACTTGACGGATGAGTCCTTAAAGGGGTACTCCACTGGAAAACATTGTTCTTTTTAAGTCAGCTGGAAGTTGACTCTTATGCTATTGTATGCTGAGTTGCAGTAAGGTCAAGTCCTAGGTGTATGTCCGGAATCATAAAGAGTGCTAAAGTCTACCACGCAGCCACGGCTCCTAAAGTCCAGTACCCCAAAGGTGAAGTCAAAGCCTGGTAAGCTACAGAAGGGGTGAAGTCAGTCATAGTCTGCCATAGTCAAGTCAGTCCAAGTCAATCTGTCTTCAGTTAGCGTGGCTCTGCAGCAAATTGTCCCAGCCCAGCAAGCCCTGAGGTCTCTGAAGTCACTGGTCACCTCCTTGGGCCCAGCCAAGCTGTATAGACTGTTACACCTGTCTGACTCAGTAAAGCTGCCGTTGTTCCGTAACATGGCGTCAGAGTCATTATTTTCTCCCGTGCCTAGCCCAGGATCCAGCGGTATACCTTTGGGTGGTGTAGAGGTAAAACCACGACCTGGCATCACGAACACAAGGGGTTAATGACATCTGCGCCTAGGGTAATTTCATCTGCCCTCATCACATCCTCACCACATATATATATATATATATATATATATATATTATTATTATTATTTTTTTTTTTATGTATAGACATGTATGTAACAATGTAAGATATTTATCTGCTGAAGACTTATTCATAGTCTTTGTTTTAATATTTTCCTTGATTTGGATCTTCATTTCCTTACTAAGGAAGTTCCAGGTTTATATGTTTTAGCGGTGATACAATGAGGAGCATTTAACAAAACTAGCTGCAAGACAAAACAATAAAACATCAACATGCAAGCTCCCAACCACATAGCGACACTCAGGTCCAGGTCAAGACAAGGAGGATGGAATGATTTCATTGGTAACACAGGACGCTGTTTTGTCCCGGCAGTGCAGGTTACAGCTATTGTTGGGGGTTCCCATTATCCACAGAATAGGTGATAAATGTTAAAGTGCTGAAGATGGAAAACAAAATGGAAAAAAAACTATACTTACCTAGCACCGGTCACCTACAACTCCTGTTTGGCTCTGTCCAGTCACGCGATTTTCCTGCTTCTGAGACAATTAATTAGAGCAGGACCTGTTGGCTCAGCCAATCACTGGCCGGGACGGGACACAGCTGTGGCCAGTAATTGGCTGGGCCGGCAGGTGCTGCTCTGAGACCTCATCTCGGAAGCAGGAAGAAGACAGAAAATTGGGGGATTGGATGGAGCAGAACAGTAGCTGTGGGGGGACTAGTGGAGGGCTAGGTAAGTAAAGTTTTTTTTCAATTTTTCCTCAACCCAGGAGGATATGAATTTATTCATAAGCCCAGATAACCCCTGGGGTCTGACTGCTAGATGTGACTGCATACTTGGCCATCACTCCATAAACTCTTACCTACAGGCTGCATGAAAAGAAGATATTTATACTGCACAGACAAAAATGGGGAGATTTATCAAAACTGCATAGGTCTATTTAAAAATAGATGAAGTAATCTGATTGGTTGCCATGGGCAACTGCACCACTCTTCCTCTGCACAGTTTTTGATGAATCTCCCCAAAAATGTTTGACAGCCGACTGCTTACAAACTGCTTCATGTTTCTATTTTCAGAAAAAACTCTATTGTGAGTTAATAAAGAAAGGCAGGGGTTCTCTATTCAGGATCTTCGTCCCTTGTCCAGAGTGGAGACCAGTTATAAAGGGTGTATTTCTCTTTCTGGGCAACCTATCCTGCCCTGTCTTAGGCTGCATTCACACCATGTTTTTTACATACGGGTGCCGGATCCGGCGGGGGGAGGAGAAAACCGGGCACTCCCGTACCCCAGGCGGATCAGCCCGTGACTCCATTTACTTTAATGAGCCGACCGGAGTCAAACTGTGACTCCGGTCGGCTCAGTTTTGACCCGTATCCGGTTTTGGACCGGACCTAAAACCGTAGTATACTATGGTTTTAGGTCCGGTCCAAAACCGGATACGGGTCAAAACTGAGCCGGCCAGAGTCACCTTTTGACTCCGGTCGGCTCATTAAAGTAAATGGAGTCACGGGCTGATCCGGCTGGGGTACGGGAGCGCCCGGTTTGCTCCTTCCCCCCGCCAGATCCGCCACCCATATGTAAAAAACGTGGTGTGAATGCAGCCTTAGGCTGGGTTCCCATTACGTTTTCCCCCATATGGAAGCGCATACGGCAGGGGAGAGCTAAAAACTTGCGCTCCCGTATGCTTCTCTATGCGCTCCCGTATACCTTTCTATGCGCTCCCGTATACCTTTCTATGCGCTCCCGTATGTCATTAATTTCAATGAGCCGACTGCAGTGAAACTTTCGGTCCGGTCGGCTCATTTTTGCCCCATATGCGCTTTTTCCCCGCACCTAAAACTGTGGTTGACCACAGTTTTAGGTCCAGTTGTAAAAGCGCATATGGGGCAAAAATGAGCCGACCGGACCGAATGTTTCACTGAAGTCTGCAGGGAAACTTTAAACTTGCTTGCAGGTTACTCCACAGATTATACCTGATCGTTGAAAGCCCTAACAAAACACTTTAGAAAGTGAGTTTTTAAGTAATTTTTTTTGCTTACGTGTAACATATTTATCATACTATCGCAGGGGGGTTGATAAATTTGGCGCACAATAGCAAAAAAAATATATCACTTCAGAACACCTTTTTGTTGCTTTCCCCCTTTTCTCTGTGACTTTTCTGCACAAAAAGTTGCAGTTGTGACTTTTTGTGTGATATTTTAAAAGTGCTCTCCAAAGGCAGTTTTGTAAGCCAGGTCTGGGCTGGCGTAAATTTGCGGTGTCCTGGAGTGGCCTGCGACTTTTCGTGCAACTTTCGCACTTGATTCATTTGTTGCCACTGCAGAGTGAAATCTGAAATTGACTTTTGTAAGTTTATTTGTAGCTTTTTGCTTGCAGCCAAAAGTCGCAAAAAAAAGTGCTTAGGCGCACGTGTGACATTTCATGCGCCAAATATAAGTAAGAAAAAAACTCTAAAGACAATGATAAATATGGATCACCTTATAGGGATCACCTTATTGTGAAGGGGCCTTCTAGCATGTACACTTGTTCAAAGAACAAAAAAGTGTACATACCATTTTTTTTCGCTCCATAAGACGCACTTTTTCTCCCCCCAAAAGTGGGAAGGAAATGTCTGTGCGTCTTATGGAGCGAATGTGTGTGCCGATACCCGGCATTTGCATGGTATTGGGGACTCGTTTAATGTCCCCGATACCAAGGCCGATACCTGCTGCAGTGCGGCCGTCAAATGCCCCGCTCCGCTGCCCCGTTCTGCTGTCTGCATTCCCATTCTGCCGTCCGCATCCCCGTTCTGCCATCCGCATCATGGCGTCCTAAGGAGGAACATGAGACACACACGTCACTCCACCTCCTCCCCTGCACCCAGCGTAACGCTACGGAGGAAGGAGGACTGATGTGTATGTCACATGCTCCTCCATAGGACGCTATGATGCGGACGGAAGAACGGGGATGCAGATGGCAGAACGGGGCAGCGGAGTGGCAACCGCAGGTGAGCAACTACCGTGGGGGCACTGTCTACAAGTGGGGGCACTGTCTACAAGTGGGGGCATTGTCTACAAGGGGGGGGGCTGCTGTTTACAAGGAGGCACTGTCTACAAGCGGGCACTGTCTACAAGGGGGGGCCTACTGTTTACAAGGGGCACTGTCTATAAGTGGGGGACTGCTGTTTACAAGGGGGCACTGTCTACAAGGGGGGCCTTCTGTTTACAAGGGGGCACTGTCTATAAGGGGGGGCCTGCTGTTTACAGGGGGGCAAAGTCTATAAGGGGGGCGGCTGCTGTTTACAAGGGGGCACTGTCTACAAGGGGGGCACTGTCTATAAGGGGGGCGGCTGCTGTTTACAAGGGGGCACTGTCTACAAGGGGGGGCGGCTGCTGTTTACAAGGGGGCACTGTCTACATGGGGGGCACTGTCTATAAGGGGGGCGGCTGCTGTTTACAAGGGGGCACTGTCTACAAGGGGGGCACTGTCTATAAGGGGGGGCCTGCTGTTTACAAGGGGGCATTGTCTACAAGGGGGGCACTGTCTATAAGGTGGGGCCTGCTGTTTACAAGGGGGCACTGTCTACAAGGGGGGCACTGTGTATAAGGGGGGCGGCTGCTGTTTACAAGGGGGCACTGTCTACAAGGGGGGGCGGCTGCTGTTTACAAGGGGGCACTGTCTACATGGGGGGCACTGTCTATAAGGGGGGCGGCTGCTGTTTACAAGGGGGCACTGTCTACAAGGGGGGCACTGTCTATAAGGGGGGGCCTGCTGTTTACAAGGGGGCATTGTCTACAAGGGGGGCACTGTCTATAAGGTGGGGCCTGCTGTTTACAAGGGGGCACTGTCTACAAGGGGGGAACTGTCTATAAGGGGGGGCCTGCTGTTTACAAGGGGGCACTGTCTACAAGGGGGCACTGTCTACAGGGGGGGCCTGCTGTTTTTTTTCTTGTTCTCCTCCTCTAAAAACCTAGGTGCGT